>NW_011473035.1:5300-7626 GCF_000754665.1 Bison bison bison
CTAAGTGTCTGTCTACAGATGAATTTATAAATAAGTTGTGGTGTGTGTGTGTGTGTGTGTAGATATACATATGAGCAAATACTTACATCTGCACTATTCTGGATTTTTGTGACTCTGATACTCTTTCTGTGGACATATGTCTCCAATTTTATAAAAGAAGTTGAAAGAACCTGCATTAAGTATTATTTTAGGATTATATTTGTGCTTTTTCATGAAGAAGTCATTCATTCACTATATACATAGCAATTTATATTTCCTTTTGTCATGGAGCCTTGTGACTTAAGTTAAAGCAGTCCCTGAGTCTGTGTTCTTGTTTGGATTATGGGTTGGAGGTTTATGCAGAAAAGAGGACAGCTATCTTCTTTGACAGGAACATTCATCAATTCATCTTGAGTCTCCTGTGGAGCAAATCCATTATAAAGATGATGCTAATGCTGGCATTTAATAAGAGGTGATGATGTTCTAAACAGAGTTCTAAGTATTTATAGCTCAAAGAGGGGTAGATTTTTAAATTCTAAGAAAATTATTGTGACATTATCATGATTTAATTTTGTAGACATTATCTTGCCTAAATATTATTTTCTGCCACAGACGTGTGTGATTTAAAAAAAGGAAATTCATTATGTTGCTGAATTCTCATATGGATTTATAAAGAATTTTAGGTGGGCAGAGGCAAGAATGGGAAACAGAGAGGATGACATCAGGAGGGTTGAGTAGTGGCCAAGTGTGTAAGGAAAGGGTCAAAATGCTCATGTGAGCAGACTATCTGATTAGATAATGACAGCCAGAACCAGAAATGGGTATTTGATTGTTATTGAGGTATGTGTTGTGATCTTCTGATTTCCTCCTGAAAAATGAACACATATTTCTCAACTTTCTCAAAGAAATTCTCTGAAACATGACATTGCTTTGAAATGTGCCTAAGAGACAGCACTGATCTTAGCCTGTCATCAACATGATTCTAGGCAGAAAAGCTGAGACCTGAAGATGATGTGGTCTGTTTACTTCCTCATGTACTCACTCATGGTCTTAAGTCACCAGGAGGCAAACTGGATAATAATGGAGAAATAAATAAGGAAAGGACATGACCAGTCTGAAAATACAGAATTTCTGAAAGGTTCCACTCCATGGAAGTCATTTGGGAATTGAAGTTTTAGTTTTATATATATGCTTTTATTACAGTGCAAATATACCAACATAGTCACAGCATTATAAACAGTCATGTCACACTCATGAAAGTGAAAGTCTCTCAGTTGTGTCTGACTCTTTGCAACTCCATGGACTGTAGCCCACCAGGCTCCTCTGTCTATGGGGATTCTCCAGGCAACAATACTGGAGTGGGTTGCCACGCCCTTCTCCGGGGATCTTACCGACCCAGGAATCAAACTGGGGTCTCCTTCATTGCAGGTGGATTCTTTACCAGCTGAGCTACCAGGGAAGCCCAACCTAGACTTTAGTAGCATGCTATTTGCAGGAAAACAGGAATTACAATGGAGAAGGCAATGGCACCCCACTCCAGAATTTATGCCTGGAAAATCGCATGGATGGAGGAGCCTGGTAGGCTGCAGTCCATGGGGTCGTGAAGAGTCGGACACAACTGAGACTTCACTTTCACTCTTCACTTTCATGCACTGGAGAAGGAAATGACAACCCACTCCAGTGTTCTTGCCTGGAGAATCCCAGGGATGGGGGAACCTGGTGGGCTGCCACCTATGGGGTCACACAGAGTCGGACACGACTGAAGTGACTTAGCAGCAGCAGCATGAATTACATAATTTAATATCAGTGTAATATTTACAATGATATTTTTTAAGTTTAAAGTTTCTAATTTAAGATACTCCTTTTTATTATTATCAATTCAGATATTTTGATTTATTTCTTTGTTATTTGGGAAGTTATAAAACACAAAAACACTACAATGGAAAGAAATCACTGTGAATGTCAAAACTCCTTCCAAACTGAGGAGGGCTTAAGTAAGTTGTCTTGGTATAAATTCACTGTGATTAGCATTCTTACCTTCTAAGAGAAATACATAATTTTCTTTATCTCTTGAACATGAATTGTTTTGAAAAGAAATTATATGTATTTACAGCTCTATAACTTATAAGCATCAACAGATAAAAATGAATAAATAATCATGGCAAATCAATTGTCCTTGAAGTGTTTTTTGATCTGTACAAAGCAAAGATTACTTCAAATTTATTAATCTTGTTTTTTGGCTTACTGAGATCCAGCATTCTGTCAATATATTAAATTTTATAACTAATAGACTTTTTAATAATTTTACTTCATCTGTTAAATATTAATACTGAAAAATTGATTTAAA
>NW_011473035.1:7726-8505 GCF_000754665.1 Bison bison bison
TACTTCTTCATTCTAAGGTTAACATTGAAGGAAATCTCAAAGTTCCAGAAGTTAGAAGATTATTATACTCAATAATTATATATTTCTAAAAAAATAGCAATAGCTTATTGGGTCTTTACAGTTTACTTTTTGTGAGGGGTTAGTGGTTTGGCAGAGAGCAAGATTAATTAGGATTCTTCAACTCTGTTCTCCCTTGAATGAATATGATCCATAAATGTTGACAATGAGAATGTAAATTAAAAACTTTAAATAAATACAAACATTTGAAAAATCAGTATTTTATGATGTGTGTGTATTACTTTGTACCTTAAAAAGTACAAAATACATAAGAAAAGAATTTGAATGCCAACTAGTTACTATATAGATTACATTTGTATAACCAATATAGTAACCCATTTTTTAAAAAAATTCTTTTTAAGTGTTGCATTAAAATAGGATAGAAATTTATTACTAATAATCTCACATTAAATTATGTGAAATTAAGATTAAAATGTCCACATATATTCCCTGTAATTGTGTGCAGCACAAGGACCAGGTTTGATCACTTTCAGTTCAGTTCAGTTCAGTCGTTCAGTCTTTTTTTGAAGGATGGTTTTGTTGGATATTTAATTCTTCATTGACTTTCTTTCTTCTATCACCATTTTGAATATGCTATACCACTGCCTTCTGACATCCATGATTTCTGATGATTCAGTTCAGTTCAGTTGCTCAGTCGTGTCCAATTCTTTGCGACCCCATGAATTGCAGCACGCCAGGCCTCCCTGTCCATCACCAACTCC
>NW_011473035.1:8605-9033 GCF_000754665.1 Bison bison bison
TCTAAACTTGGTATTTGATATTTTCTAGTTCTTTAAATCACTGAAGTTCTAGACTTTGATAGTGCCTGTTAACAAACTCATTGTTTACAAAACAAAAACTCTTTTGTTGAAATGGTTCTTGGTGAATTTATGGTTCCCCATGCGAGAGAGAGCTGTAATTTTATTAAAGGTTACATTAGAGTGTAAGGACCAGGAAAACGTCATGATATGTGACACTGATTCAGTATTAAAATTTTCTCTTGAGTTTGGGGGAGAATAAATACATGTATATGTATGGCTGAGTCCCTTTGCTTTTCACCTGAAACTATCACAACATTGTTACTTGGCTATACTCCAATACAAAATAAGTTTTTTTAAAAATTAAAATTTTTTTTCCATTAAATGAACCAAATGTCTGGCTACAGCCCTCTAAAAAAAACAAAACAAAA
>NW_011473035.1:9711-10410 GCF_000754665.1 Bison bison bison
ACTACTGGAAAAACTATAGCCTTGACTAGACAGACCTTTGTTGGCAAAGTAATGTCTCTGATTTATCAAATTTCAAATATTACTGTCATAAATGAGGGAACCCAGGCCAGATTTAACAGAGCCAGAATGAACTCACTGGTGTGCTGACTCCCAAGCCTCTCTATGCAAATGTGTCCAGACTGACTGTTCTCAAATTCTTTTCCAGGAAGTCAATGTTCCCTGAGTTGTTGGAATGCTCTCTTGCTAACAGAAGCCAATAGCTGTCTTCCATGGCTGTGGAGACAAAGTCTTAATGTTATTTTATCTTTTCCTCCCATACATATCTTTCTAAAAATGTGATTTTTTCTGGAAATTGTATGGTCACAAGTTTAGCATTTTCCTCCTACCTTGCACAAGCTGTAGCATTCTTTCATATGTTCTTCTTCCTTGGCTGTTACTTTTTGGGAGAGTTCCTTAATGTGGTTGTACTCCTCAGGTTCCTAGTTATTTTAGCCTGTGAACTCATGTGAGGCAGATAAGGGGAATCAGCCATCCTGTCTGGTCTGGTGTACTGCAGAAGGGCTGAAGGCCCAGCTTGGTCTGTGTCAGTCCCAGGGAATTTAAGTATTAAAATCAAAACCAAATGGAGACCAACCTTGAAAATCCTCTGAGCAGACAAAACCAGTTTAGTCATGTCAATACAAACAAAGCTTGAAAGTG
>NW_011473035.1:10510-13370 GCF_000754665.1 Bison bison bison
CAGGGGATCTTCCCAACCCAGGGATTGAACCCAGGTCTCCCACATTGCAGGCAGATTCTTTACCAGCTGAGGGGTGAAGGAAACTTAATTTAGCTAATTTTGCAGGACTTGACCTGGGTTATTTCTCATTTATGCCTTTTGGAAATTGTAAGTAAAACTTAAAGTCTTTTCCAAGGTTGATATGCAGTAACCATTAACTAACTCCTATCATTTAAGAAAATGCTAATATTATAACCAATCACCTTGAAGAATAAACAGTCACAGCTCCCTCACTATGTGCTTTTGTGCTTAGTCACTCAGCCATGTCTGACTCTTTGTGACCCCATGGACTGCAGCCTGCCAGGCTCCTCTGTCCATGGGGATTCTTCAAGCAAGAATACTGGAGTGGGTGGCCATGTCCTCCTCCCTCTTCACTATATAAACTGTTTTATATTGTTAGATAGTTAGAATAGGAAAAAGGAGTCCAAAATGGTGGTGGCTAAAAGACAAAGAAGGGAAAAGCCCATGAAAATAGAACAAAGGAAGCTCTGAGGACAAACAGTCCTCCTGGCTAGCCCAATTTACATAGGGCAAGGTCAGGGGGGAGGAGATAAATGTGTAAAAGGAGGAAGCCTAGAAGGATTGAGGCCTCTCTTCCTTTTTTTGGGTTGGCCTGCCCTCACTCCTCAAGGGTGTACTATCCTTTGTTTTTCCTAATAAAACAGAGCTATAACACTGATTCATCTGTCACTTCAAATTTTTGCTGTGGCGAGAGAGAAGTGAGGAAATTACAAACTCCCCCGACAATATCAACACACTCCTGAGCCTCATTCCATGTTTTGGTTGGAGTGCTTCTGGTTCACAAACTGTCTTTTTGGTGTGTGCAGCAGTAAACTTTTACCAGTTTTGAGTTTGATCATTCATTGGTTTTAACTTCTCTGTTATTTCTGAACTTTTGACTAAAGAAAGGAAAGAGGTCACATACCAGGGAGCAAAGCCCCAGACGTGACATGAACTGCTTCTGGTCAGCCTATTTTGCTGCCCACTTACCAGGAAACTCCTTTGTCCAGAGCTTTTCTTCAAATCCTTGGGAATTAGGTGCAGGGTGAGGACCTAAAGTTACAATCCATCAGCCCTGCAGACCTGGAAGGAGTGGAGGAGGAGTGATTGAGGATTCATCTGCTCCTTTCTGTATCATCTGAACACCCCAATTTGTAGATGCAGGCATCCAAAGAGCTAGCCTGTTGATGCTTTTTTTCTGTAATGGAGGGAGGCTGGTGGTCATGTTACAGCAGGCATGTAGCTAGATATGAGCAGAGAAAGCGGGGCACAGGCCCGGTGGCAGGAAACCATACACATTGTAAACAGAGGGAGGTCCATGGGTAGACAAAGAAAAGCAGGAGCCTCCAGACTGACAGGAAACCACAAATTTGGGGGTGATAAGTGTCTTGGAGGCAGACAAAGAAAGGTGGGGAAAGGCATGAATCTCCTGCAACTGAATGTAACTTTTGCTCATTATGTCCTCATCACAACAAAATTAGCCTTGCAGATAAGAAGTACCCATACTGCACCAATGCCATGATCAAAGCTAAATAAGGATAAAAATCCCTCCTCCCCTGGGAAGCTGGGATGAAACTCAGGGAATGGGATCCCCAAACTTCTCCTTCCTCCATGAATGTTCTGCCCCTTCATTTGTATGCCCCACATAACCAGCCTGCCAAAGAAATCGAGGGCAGCTACTCACCTGTGTGCCGCTCTCCCTCTGAGAACATATTCCTGCGTAAATAAATACTCACTTGACTTTCTTGACCTCCCTGTCTTATTTCTGAATTCTTTCTGTGAAAGAACCATATATTCACCAATAACAGTCATGCCTAGACAACTCAGGGGAGAGACAGAGAACAGAACTTCACATGATTCTTCAGCCTCTCCTCTCATGGCCTCCTCCTGTCCACATTCAGCTTCTCACCTGAACCTCCATCCCCAAACAGTCCCCCAAAACCTACCCTCTCTCTGAGTTTACTGTGATGGTTAAGTTCCTAAAATACATGTTTCCCCCCTTTACAGTTTTTCTAGGATTCATACTAAGAAAGTCAAGCAGAACAATCTGCTTACAAAATATCACTATTCCACAAAACTTATATTTATTAATATTTGCTAAAAAGTCCTTGGCATTGCATAAAATTACATACTTGGTTAAACTTAGTATCTATATTTCATGGACTTCCAGAGGAACCATGGATTTTACATGTTCAGCCAACTGAGCATGTTTGAAAGCCTTATGTCTGCTTGGTGCAACTTACAGTAAACCTAAGAGTTTCTTCTCTATCCTACACATAATACTCAGCATTAAGTCTGTTTGTTGTTTAAATCAAGTAACTGACATTGAGTTCTAGTAACTGTTGAATCTATTAGTTAACATAAGGTAAAAACAAAATTAATAAAGCTGGGGAAGAGGCACTTGAGAAAATAAGTCTGCAAACCAAACTTTTATGACTTCATAATCATCTATCTGCCCTGTTTTGCTGGGTAAATTCTCCACTAGTAGTGTGAAAAGGAAAGATACCCACCTGGAGCAGCATTTGTCTAATGGTTGTCAACTACACATTGGCACTTACCATGGGCACTTACCATCTCCATCTACAAGGATTAAATCCTGTGCTGATGCAGCTGCTGATTTTCAACATCCTCTTAAAAGAGATCAGGGTGGAGAACAGAAATGAGGCACTGTGCACTCATGGTAAAACTGACCAGACAAGTCTTCAGATAGATATTTTCAGGAGAAGATTTTATGAGCCCAATTCTTGTATATCCGCATATCTAGACAAGCACTAAAATCCTTCATAGTGACAACTGTTCATCGTGAATAGAAAAAGCTTCA
>NW_011473035.1:13547-14233 GCF_000754665.1 Bison bison bison
CGCTACTCTCAGGTAGTGCATTTTTTAAAAGTCAACATGGTATAAAATTGAACATTGTGCTTCATCAAAAATGCTTTAACCAGCTGAGTCTTAAAAAAAAATAGCATTATCTTTGAATGACTCTTACTGGACCTAACTGAAGGGGGTTTTCTGTCCAACAAATAGCAGGATTTGTTTTTACCCCAAAACACATACAAATGTATGGATAATTCAAGTCCTCTATAAACTGCTAGTTTTCAATCCTTAATTACATAATCACTAAGTAACCCCCTTTCTAGCTGAAAACCTCCAAACCATCTCCACCATCAGCACAAGTACTTTATTAATTTCAGTTCAGTTGAGTTCAGTTCAGTCACTCAGTCGTGTCCGACTCTTTGTGACCCCATGAACCATAGCACGCCAGACCTCCCTGTCCATCACCAACATACTGGTAAGTATTATAATTTTGTTGTAACTCATATCTCTGAGAGTCTTGGTTTACATTTAATGAAGCTTTAGTTTTAAAACCTTGCTTCTCAATGTGTGGTGGTCCGTGGACCATAAGCATTGATTTCACCTCAGTTCAGTTCAGTCGCTCAGTCCTGTCCGACTCTTAGCGATCCCATGAATTGCAGCACGCAAGGCCTCCCTGTCCATCACCAACTCCTGGAGTTCACTCAGACTCACGTCCATTGAGTTGGTGATGC
>NW_011473035.1:14333-14805 GCF_000754665.1 Bison bison bison
CAGTGTTTATAAAGAGTCTTTGAATTCAGGATATAGAAGCAGAGTTTTTAATGAGCTGAAGAAAACTATTGATAGTAAAGAGATAAAAAGTAGTGTTATAACAGTTAAGAGATATCAGGACAAAAGAAAATAATGCAGATTTCTATGAATAAAATGGATTCATATATTGACCTTTACTGCTGTACTGACAGTTTACATCACATTTTTGTTTATTTCTGTCTGTGTGATCCTTTTAGGAGTAAAAAAGCTCATGAGGTAATAATTGGGGAAGTTTTGGTAAAATGGGTTGTTAAAGTCATCTAAAATCATTACAAACCTTGCACCAATCTTGCTAAGATTAAAATAAATGTATTTTAATTTCCAAAAGTGAATTGTACTCAAGCTGGTATTTTTTGCTAAGTCACTTCAGTCATGTCCAATTCTGTGTGACCCCATAGATGGTAGCCTACCAGGCTCCCCCGTCCCTGGGATT
>NW_011473035.1:14905-15463 GCF_000754665.1 Bison bison bison
GGTGACAATATACAGCCTTGATGTACTCCTGTCCCGATTTGGAACCAGTCTGTTGTTCCATGTCCAGTTATAACTGTTGCTTCTTGACCTGCATACAGATTTCTCAGGAGGCAGGTCAAGTGGTCTGGTATTCCTATCACTTTAAGAATTTTCCACATGTGTTGTGATCCACACAGTCAAAGGCTTTGGCATAGTAAATAAAGCAGAAATAGATGTTTTTCTGGAAATCTCTTGCTTTTTTCGATGATCCAACTGATGTTGGCAATTTGATCCCTGGTTCCTCTGCCTTTTCTAAATCCAGCTTGAACATCTGAAAGTTCACGGTTCACGTATTGTCGAAGTCTGGCTTGGAGAATTTTGACCATTACTTTGCTAGCGTGTGAGATGAATGCAATTGTGTGGTAGTTTGAGCATTCTTTGGCATTGCCTTTCTTGGGGATTGGAATGAAAACTGACCTTTTCCAGTCCTGTGGCCACTGCTGAGTTTTCCACATTTGCTGGCACATTGAGTGCAGCACTTTCACAGCATCATCTTTTAGGATTTGAAATAGCTCAACT
>NW_011473035.1:16478-18387 GCF_000754665.1 Bison bison bison
TCCCATTTTATTTTTTTCCCCTATTTCTTTGCACTGATCATTGAGGAAGGCTCTCCTTGCTATTATTTGGAACTCTGCATTCAAATGTTCAGATTGTAAAAGTGAGTTACAAACTGCCTGATATTAAAAAAAGAGCAGTTTTTTTTTTTAATCAGGCAGTTTGTATCTCAGTTTTACAATTAATTTATCCATCTATTTTAAGGAAAATGTATTTATTATAGTTAAGCAGGGATTCAGCAAACAGAATCAACAGGAATGCTATTTTATCTCAAAGTAGTACATGTACAGTACATAAAAGATGAAATATTTATATTTATTACATTGGCTTAATCTTTTGACCTGTGTGTCAAAATATCTTACCCTTGTGGCTATGTAACAGCCATAATAGATTATCATCAAAATAAATTGCCCCAACGATTCACCTTAGATTCACAGAAATACAGAAAAGCATTGTAGATTCTTTTTTCTTTTGCCTCATAATTGCATGAAATTTAAATGAGAATTCAGTGCCTGGTTTTAAATTTAAATTACTCTCCAGAGAGGAACACTTGCTTGTATATTTGCTTAACTGTAACTTTACAGGAATATAGGTACATCTGAAAGTCTGTCATGTGTCTTGCATAATTCATAGATCGTCTTTTAGTATTATTAATTTTATATATTGAACATTTTCTGTGACATGCTTATTGGTACATCTTACAAGTCAAATAGTAAAGCATTAGACATATTAAGTTATAACAAAAGAAAATAATCTGATGTTGGTTTTCAAGTGTCAGGATATATAAAAATATTGCAGTTGTACTAAGGTGGCTAAGAAGTGCAAAAAAAAAATTTAATCTTATTACTGACTTGGGTTTTGATTTATGCAATTTTTGTACATTCTGAAGTCATCATATTACTTATTCTAAATGTTTACTAGCATAGTTATTAAAGAAAAAAAGTCAGTATAAACTGTGATATGAGTAATTCAATATTTAAATGTTTTGGCATAAAGATGATCAAAGAGAAGATGTGTAGCACAGCATCATGTGTATCATATGTTATTGCTTCTCCCTCCGTTTCTTTTTCTGGAATATTGGTTTGAGAAATAGTGAAATGACTATGAAAACTCAGCTGGAGAAAGAAACTTTGGGCACTTACCCTTAGATCTTTCTTCCACTAGGAGTGAACAAGGTGAGGCGTGATCATCGGAAGCACAGTGATGGCTTTTGGCATCCTAAGCACAAGGACAGCTTGCTTTTTGTAATCCTATGTCAGATAGATTATAGGTTTTCCCCAAACCACCTGTTTGGGCTAACTCATTTTTTTCTCAACTTTCTCTGGCTATGACTATTTTATGATATTTATTCTTTTAAAAAAGATGATGGCCCCATTTTACACCAACTGAATCAGACTTTCCAGGAGAGAGGCCTGGGAATCCATGTTTTCTTGTCTTCTGACATTAAGTTTTGAGTGGTAGAATGGGAAGACTTATACAACTGAAATTTATTCTGACTGTAATTACTTTTCATGAATGGTGGGAAAAAAAGAAGAATGTTTCTGTGGTTGTGTGGATTTCTATGAAGGAGAATTCTAAATGATTCTTGTTTCATCTATTTCAGGGTCATTTTGGTGGAGTCCTCAATGTTTGTATCTTAACTATAACAATTAACTAAACCTGGCCAATTAGTTAACCACATGAACTACTGGTAAATATTTGTATTTCATGAATTCTTAATTATCAGAGGGAAATCATTATAATTTGCACTGAATGAATTTACTAAAAATTTGCATATTGGTTTTAATTTATTCAAAATTATTGTATTATTCATATTTTTATTCAAATATATCTCTTTCTGTGTTACAAGGTTCATGTGAATGGTAATTGAATAAATATGCACTTGACAACATTAATATTTAAATTTCTTCC
>NW_011473035.1:18487-19313 GCF_000754665.1 Bison bison bison
GAGTTGTCTCAAAAGCCCTTCTTTACTTTTCATTTTGAATAATCTATGATATCACTTATTTAACTTGAGTCAAACTTCAAAGCAATTCTATAGACATCTTTGAGCACAAGTAACAAAAACATTTTGACTTAGTTTAATGAATAGAAAAATTGACTTTACTTTCAAAATTTGAAATGCAGTATAAGAATTCTGCCTCACAGATTTTAACATTTTTTTTTCTTTATATCATGTTCTGGAATGTGTTTAACTAGATCCAAAGTCAAAAGTTATTGAAACCATAGACATTAAAGTTACAGGTAGAGGTATGTTTCTTTCTATGACATGTGCCAAGTCAAAACAAAAATGGAATTCACAAGTATAAAAACAAAATGCAATTTTGGCAGGAAAAGAAAATTTGGAAGTATTTATCTCAAATAATTACCAACTCAGTTTAAAGGACAGCTTAAGAAGAGTGTCACCTCTTGTGTCTCTCAAGATTTACTGGTTATTCTTTCTCATACAGTCTCTTCCATCTACAGTAATACTGCTGAATGCCTCAGTTCTTCTCTCAACCCTCCTTGTGATAAAAGAAACATAAAGTTGCTGAAACACTGAATGAGGGAGTCATGACCTAACCAAAGTTAGGAAGAACATGATCCAACATAGAGGAGTCAGTATTCTGCAAACTAACCCTCAAAGAATGACTCAGAGCCATTAGTTTAAAGGATTGAGGTTTTACTCCATATATCACTGTGAAGACTGTCTCCCAGATCAAAGGCAGGGGTGGGACTTGCAAAGGCAAAAGCCACAAGATTTCTCAAGGAAAAGGCACTGGCCCATTTATACA
>NW_011473035.1:19413-20389 GCF_000754665.1 Bison bison bison
CGTGTCCGACTCTTAGCGACCCCATGGGCTACAGCCCACCAGACTCCTCCGTCCATGGGATTTTCCAGGCAAGAGTACTGGAATGGGGTGCCATTAAACTATAAAAAGTGTATGTTATGTTTGCTTTCCCTATTGGTTGTTCTATGAGAAAAGTTGTTAAAGAAGATGCCATTTCACGTCACTGCACTTGTTTTATTAACAAGTTGTTGGGCATTCAAATCCTTGCTTTCTCACTCACCTTTAGTAATTGGTATGACATGAATTGATGAGCTAAGGTTTAATACTATGTCACACTGTCAGGGAGGAGGAAATTTCCCCCTCTACTTCCTCCTGAGTCCTTGTGATTGGATTAACTAATAATAAAATTAACACAAGAGAGATTGCATGTGTGCTAAATTGCTTCAGTTGTGTCCCACGTGGCATAAGAGAGGTTAACAGGAGAAAAAAAGAAACAAATTTTAATTTTGCACATGGAGGCATCATAGAAACAGGACCTAAGAAGTGGCCAAAGTAGGCAACTTGTATACTTTTTAGAAAAAGCAACAATAAATTTGTGAAGAATTTAGGGGACAAAGAAACCCACAGGACAAAGAAAACTAAAGGCTTTGGGTGCTTAATTAGAGAAGAATCTAAGCAGGGTCTGGGCTTGGGATAGTCAATTACGGAAGTAACAAGGCTTGTGGGTATTGGCTTCCCTGCCCAAATTCCCTGTCTCTGGTGATAAGGGTGTCCTTCTGCCTTCAGATGCAGGGAGAACACCTTTCATATAAGAGATTCATCTCCACTTTCAGAGACAAAGAGTAGGGTCAAAGTGTCCCTCATGCATTGACTGTTTCTTAAGCAACTTTATTTTTAAGTAACTTTAATTAAAAATGATTAACACACCACCCAGGTGACATGGGAGAAGGCAATGGCACCCCACTCCAGTACTCTTGCCTGGAAAATCCCATGGATGGAGGAGCCTGGTAGGCTGCAG
>NW_011473035.1:22502-22849 GCF_000754665.1 Bison bison bison
AGATAACCACGATGGTGTGATCACTCACATAGAGCCAAACATCCTGGAATGTGATGTCAAGTGGGACTTAGGAAGCATCACTATGAACCAAGCTAGTGGAGGTGATGGAATTCCAGTTGAGCTCTTTCAAATCCTAAAAGATGATGCTCTGAAAGTGCTTCACTCAATATGTCAACAAATCTGGAAAACTCAGCAGTGACCACAGGACTGGAAAATTCAGTTTTCATTCCAATTCCAAAGAAAGGAAATGCCAAAGAATGTTCAAACTACCGCACAATTGCACTCATCTCACACGCTAGCAAAGTAATGCTCAAAATTCTCCAAGCTAGGCTTCAACAGTATGTGAA
>NW_011473035.1:22949-23357 GCF_000754665.1 Bison bison bison
GGGGCCGGCCAGTGGATGAGATGGCTGGATGGCATCACTGACTCGATGGACATGAGTCTGAGTGAACTCCGGGAGTTGGTGATGGACAGGGAGGCCTGGCATGCTGCGATTCATGGGGTCACAAAGAGTTGGACATGACAGAGCGACTGAACTGAACTGAACTTGATTTGTAATGTGGGAACTGGCATAGACTGCTTCAGCCATAACCCATATGATGAATTAAGTAGAGTAGTCACAAGTTCACTGAAAAGCCTGATTTTCTGAAATGCTAAATAGTTTCTTATATTTTCTGGGGTCCTGACAGCAGGACCCCAAGCTTTATGGCTTCCAGGCTCTGGGTTATGTTACCAAAAACATCTTTGCATTTGCTAAAGGCTCAGTGAAAATTTCCAGAACTCCAACCATAAT
>NW_011473035.1:23457-24276 GCF_000754665.1 Bison bison bison
AGCCCATGGTCTAAATCTTAATCAGATGACCAGATCTATGCTCACATGACTAAATAAAACCAAAGGTAAAATGGTTAGTGGGGTAACAGGAAAAGAACTTTTATCCCTAACAACACAGTTATCTACTATTTCATCAACCTGGTTATGTAGGCATACTGAGATCTTTTGATATGTAAATATTTCTTAATAAAATTAACACTTAGTAATGTTACAAATTAACAGTAATGTTCACTCTTGCCATCTGCTGTTTGACCACTTCCAATCTGCCTTGATTCATGGACCTAACATTCCAGGTTCCTATGCAATATTGCTCTTTATAGGATCAGACTTCACTTCCATCACCAGTCACATCCAGTACTGGGCGTTGTTTTTGTTTTGGCTCCATCTCTTCAGTATTTCTGGAGTTATTTCTCCACTGATCTCCAGTAGCATATAGGGCACCTATTGACGTGAGGAGTTCATCTTTCAGTGTCCTATCTTTTTGCCTTTTCATACTGTTCATGGGGTTCTCAAGGCAAGAATACTGAAGTGGTTTGCCATTCCCTTCTCCAGTGGACCACATTTTGTCAGAACTCTCCACCATGACCCGTCCGTCTTAGGTGGCCCTACAAGGCATGGCTCATAGTTTCATTGAGTTAGACAAGGGTGTGATCCATGTGATCAGGTTGGTTAGTTTTCCGTGATTGTGGTTTTCAGTCTGTGTGCCCTCTGATGGAGAAGGATAAGAGGTTTATGGAAGCTTCCTGATGGGAGTGACTGACTGGGGGTGGGTGGAAACTGGGTCTTGTTCTGATGGGCAGGGCCATGCTCAGTAAATCT
>NW_011473035.1:27195-27673 GCF_000754665.1 Bison bison bison
AAAGATCAGTATAAAAGACTGGTTTTAGCCACAGTTTTAAAATTGATCAATGGATCAACTGTGCTCAGAAATGAATCCTTTGAAAATTACTTCTTCCACTGATAGGATTTGTTGTTCTTACCAGCAATATTGAGTTATGTACTCAATCACAGATATATACTAGATGGCACTCCAGGCATTCTTTGTAGTCCTGGAAAATACAGTGATTAACAGGTCAGATCTGTTCCTCAAATAGCCCACCATCAAGTAGAAAAAAAAAATTACACTAAAGTTTGCAGTTGTACAAAGCAGCATGCACTTGGTATCGTATATAAAAACACTGCTCTATGAGTTGATAGAAGACTACCACTATTTAGATCTGATAGAGTAGCTGTCCCCAACATTTTTGGCACCAGTGACCAGTTTCATGGAAGACAATTTTTCCACAGACATGGAGGTGGGGCTGTGGGGGCTGGTTTCGGGATAATTCAGGCACATT
>NW_011473035.1:27773-28945 GCF_000754665.1 Bison bison bison
CAGCGAGATCCAACCAGTCCATCCTGAAGGAAATCAGTCCTGAATATTCATTGGAAGGACTGATGCTGAAGCTGAAACACCAATACTTTGACCACCTAATGTGAAGAACTGACTCATTTGAAACGACCCTGATACTGGGAAAGTTTGAAGATGGGAGGAGAAGGGGATGACAGAGGATGAGATGCCATCACCGACTCAATGGACATGAATCTGAGTAAACTCACGGAGTTGGTTATGGACAGGGAGGCTTGGCATGCTGCAATCCATGGGGTCACAGAGAGTCAGAAATGTCTGAGCGACTAAACTGAACTGAATGTTACAAGATCACATTTTTTTCAGAGCTCTCATTATTATGTTTTTGAAGAGAATTCCAGGCACAACTAAAATATAAGAATGCATATTTAAAATCACATTTTGAATGGAAGTTCTACATGGTAACTCTATGGTTAACCTTCTTATGTAATCAAAAATGTAATAGCATGACACTGTCTCAATAAAAAACCCCAGGTCTGGTCTCTAGATTGAACCAGCAAGGTAACACTAGGAAATAAGAAAAGCTTAAAAAAAAAAAATGCCCATAAACTGACTGGATTGCTTTTACTGCTTTTAAAAAATATTCATGTTCTTCTCTTTTTATGTACATGGTAATAGTTCACTTCCTAACTGATACTTATGTGTGAACATATAATTTATTTGGCCAAAAACATATGAGAAGTGCTATACAGTATTTTGCAAGTTTAAGTGCCACTGGGTAATTTTTTCAGATTCCTTTCCTCAGCTGTAGTGATTTTTGAAGTAAATGCAGAAATTGAGTCACCCTCAGCATCAGTCTCTGACTGTACCTTCTCCATGTAATAATAGACATGTCATAGGAGCAAGAAATCAACTACTATGCAAATCCACTGATTTTGGAGGTTGGTTGTTACTGCACCATAATGTATCTCAAAAGAATATATTTTCTCTTCTCAAATGAGCCTTATGGTATTAAAAGTATCTTTCAGGTGTTGCTAAACATATAAGCCCTTATTTTAAAGTCTCTTTCTATAACCTGTTCTTTGTAAGCAATGGATACACAGAAAAAAAATTAAATGGCATGGGTGGTAGACTTTATATTCATAACACATTTCACTTTGTGAGAATATGAAGCAGTAGCATAAGCAAGAACAGTTAAC
>NW_011473035.1:29045-30095 GCF_000754665.1 Bison bison bison
GGGGTATGGTTTTGGGATGATTCAGGCACATTACACTTATTGTGCACTTTATTTCTATTACTGTTCCACCAGTTCCAGCCCAGATCATTAGGCATTAGATCCCAGAGGTTGGGGACCCTTGTGATAAGAGAATTTCATGGAAGAAGAGAGGACATTTAAGGAGAATTATGAGGTACTAAGCCTTTTTCTCACATATATACTGTACTGCTCTGTGGCTTTTATTTATCTCATACAGATGGGGCTCTGAGAAATGAATAAGCTCTTGATAGTCTGAGTGTAGAGAAGGGAAAGAAGTACCCTATAAGGAAAGAAAGCATGGAAAGAGGGGATGGCAGAAGCACTGGGGGCAGCCAAAGGGAAGCATGAGCCTTATGAATGTGCATACGGACCACAGGGTCACTATAGAGGAGTGTTAATGAAGGTTGAAAAGGTATTAAAGTATTCATCATTCTGCACTGTAATTACTTTTTGCAGGCCTACATTTTATGGCAGACTGTGTGGTACACAAACTTAGGGGCTTCAGGATTTAGGCTTATATCCCAGAGTAATTTGATCCAAAATACATATCCAGGTGAAAGAAGTTTCCTCATGGAAATATGTTTGTGGGTTCTGATCCTCACTAAAAGCTCACCAAAAGCTGGATTCTGGAGAGTCACAATTTAAAAATATTTCATTCTACTGCACTGAGTTAGTAATGTGAATGAGGCAAGTCTCTGAATTAACCAGAGAAAATCACAAGCAAGTGTATATACTCAATGGTAAGCTGCCTTGATCTTGTTGCTCTAGATCAGAGTTACTTTTTTTTTTTAAGCCATCAGCCTCTTTGGCAATTTGATGAAGCTTCTGCTTCTTTATAGAATAGGATGTTTAAAATACAAAAAACAAGATGCAAGAACTGTGGAAGAAACTAATATTTGAATACATTTTTCAAAAAGTAAAAAAACTATGTTAAATGTAGACTTCATTAACACAATGAATAATAACATCTAATGGTGGGTCTAATGACTGTCATACTTTCAAAGTAGTGATAAATATAAAATATTTATATAA
>NW_011473035.1:32287-32702 GCF_000754665.1 Bison bison bison
GGCTATTTCACAGGATGGCAATTTGGTTCTAAAGTCAAGTAAGCTAAAAAGATAAAAGATTAGGCAGAAGTTCTATAATGAAAATGTTTGTAATAAAATTTCCTGATCTCGTATCAGAAATCACAGTGCTTCACTTCTGCTGCAGTCTAGCATACTATTTGTTGCTAAAGCTGGCCCAGCATATCACCACATTCAATGGAGTATTAAAGAAATTGTGGCTATATTTTCAAACCACTACAAAGATGTGTATGTGTATGTTGAGACATAGAACAGCCCTTTATTTCCAATTCAAATTTCCCATTACATTTTGTACTATGAATTATTATAGTCCATAACAATTTTTGAAGATTCATAGGTGACTCCTTTGCTATGTATTTAACTGGCTAATTTTAAACCACAGTCAAGTTCTTCTTGT
>NW_011473035.1:32802-33451 GCF_000754665.1 Bison bison bison
ATATAAAATATATAAAATTATAAAATATTTATCACAATATTTCTATAACAGAAATGTGATATAAACATTTGTAATTCTTTGGTGGCCAAGTGATAGGGACAACTAGTAATAATGCGGTTTGGGAATGTTATAATGCAATTAAAAGCCAATAAAAAATAAAGTTGGAATTTCACATATCCACTCTCTTCTTAGGCCCCAGGTTAGGGCTTCTTGCTTAAGATACTCCTCAATTTCCTAGAGGTAAAGAAGTAAAAAATGCAGCAGACATCTAATTTTTATTGCCCTCTAGAGGGCCACTTGTCTCTTTCTTGAACTCCTCGACACATAAAAGTAGGATGAATCTAAAACTTGACCTCGTATCACTTTACAAAGGTGTTTTCATTTTCATCTTCTGAGTATATATGACACGTGTCTTATAAACAAAACAGATTCATTACTGACATTCTAGACTCAGGAACGTTAATCAGGTAAAACAGAATTTGCCCAAGACAAACTATTTTATTAATTATTTTTTCTGGCATCTCTAAAGTAACGCTAATGATAATAATTAGCTTTATAAACATGTAAATACAAATTCTTAGGTTCTCAAATATTTTCTAACCTGTTTTTGCTATGAAGAGTACACTTAATTCTGTTTCCTGGGTTTGAG
>NW_011473035.1:33551-35636 GCF_000754665.1 Bison bison bison
ATAGAGGGAACCCATTATGAATTTTTTAAAAAGGCTGAGCTGTGGGTCACCCATACTTTCATTAACAAATGTACGTATCATCTTTTAATCTTGTGTGCTAATGTTCTGAGCAATTTTATTGATCCCCAGATGTTCATCACTAATTGAAACAGCTGCTTTATTTAAATAGCACTTACAAAATGATATTTGGACAAGCTCTGCTTCATGTTTTAGCAGAAGTGAAGTCTGATTTCATGAGAGAGTTCATCCACTCCATACATATTCTTTACCTGGAAGTGCAAGAGATTTCAAGCCAGAAGCTCCACTTTCTTCCCTTTGACATCCACAGGTGCCCCTGTGGTGAGAGCAATGAAGAGGTGAGAACAGAATTGTGGTTAGTACTTTCAGCATGGGCTGCCACCTTAATGGAGTAACCAGTACAGGTAACTTGAGGCAGCAGGAAGTCTTGGGAAGTGTGGGATGATACCTTGAGACCAACAGTATCCTCAAGGAGAAGTTGCTCCAGAAGCCCGCAGGCGAAAGCCATAATTCAGACAGTATGTCTTCATTTCCATTTCCAGGATTCTCAAGAGACGAGAAGTCAGTAGACTTGATTGTCTCTCCTTGGTTCAGTTATAGTATTTAAGACAGCTAGCAATGGAGTTGAGGGTGATACAGAGATACCAATGATTAAAAAGCTCAATCTCCTCCATACCTCATTGCAACCTCTATTTCTGACTGATTGTGCCTCCTTTTATATTATGTTTTTTTGAGATTTATTGAGATATTATTGGTACCATATGTAAGTTAAAGGTGTATAATGTGATAATTAGTTAAGGACATCAAAACAGTTATTGCAACAATATTTCATATGTTCCAAAAACAAGAAGGATTAACTGGTTCGAGAGACAGAAGACATAAAAAGACCCAAAATGAACCTGGAGATGTAAAAACTAGAATGTCTGAGATAAAAATATACACTGGATTGTAATAATGAAATAATAAACATCAGTGAACTCATGTATGTGAAAAAAAAATCACAAAGTATTTTTATAGTATATCTATGTATAAAAAATAATTAGCTTTAAAATAATGTATTTCCTGGAGAAGGGGATGGATACTCCAGTATTCTTGCCTGGTGAAGTCCAGGGATAATAGAAGTTAAATGAGTTTACCTTTGATGAAGAAGTAGAATTTTTTAGTTATAAAGAGGGACAATTGTGATTTCTTACTATTGTTAGAATTCCCTGCAACAAAATATGCACAGTTACTGTAGTAATGAAAATATTTGATTAAACCTAATTCCAGAAACAGAGGATGAGATGGCTGGATGGCATCACCGACTCAATGGACGTGAGTTTGAGTGAACTCCGGGAGATGGTGATGGACAGGGAGGCCTGGCGTGCTGCGATCCATGGGGTCGCAAAGAGTCGGAGATGACTGAGCGACTGAACTGAACTGAACTGAAAGCCAGAAAGAGTAGCTGTGCTTTAGCCACAAAAAGTGACTGATAAATTATATAACAGACCACACTTGAAGCTTAATATGAAAGCTTAATATGATAAAAATTTGTTTCTCCCTATGAATTGGTAGACATTCTATGCTAACAGGCAACAAAAGGGTTCAGGCTGTTCCCTTCTTGTAGGTATGTGAATCAATACATGATTTCCACGTTTACTGATAAATGCAAGAAAAAACATGCAAGTGGTAAACTGAAGAGCAAATGCTTTGGCCTGGAAATGACAAATACTGCTTCTGCTCACAGACCAATGGCAAGGGTTAGTCAAATGCCCTTTCTAACTACACGTGCACTTGGGAACACAGTCTCTCCATGAGCCCAGAAAGGAGAGGAAGATAACGTGGATGGCCACTTGTGGTTTTCCCCATAATCTCTTAAAAAGTTAGTGCTCAATATACCATGACTAGTAGAATTTTTTCCACAGTTTGCTGTGATCCACACAGTCAGAGGCTTTGGCATAGTCAATAATGCAGAAGTAGATGTTTTTCTAAAACTCTCTTGCTTTTACGATGATCCAGTGAACAAAGCTAGGGGAGGAATGGAAGTCCAGTTGAACTATTTCAAATCTTGAAAGATGATGCTGTGAA
>NW_011473036.1:0-518 GCF_000754665.1 Bison bison bison
CCTAAGTCCAGCCTCTCACCACCCATCCTTAATGATGGAAATTCACTGCTTCCACAGGGACACAGGCCACGGAGGTGAGCTCTGGATTACTAGAAAGCACCTGTTTATAAAGAGGGAAAAGGTGTGTCCCTTGAGCTTCCATTCTCCTTGGCCCCAACTTTAGCTGCTGGAACTACAGAGAACAAGTTAACCAGCACTTTCCCTGTGGCTTCCCTGGGGGCTCAGACAGTAAAGAATTCACCTGCAATTCGGGAGACCTGGGCTGGGAAGATCCCCTGGAGAAGGGAACAGCAACCCACTCCAGTATTCTGGCCTGGAGAATTCCGCGAACTGTACAGTCTATGGGGTGGCAAAGAGTCACACACGACTGAGCAACTTTCACTTTCCCTGGAGGAGAATAGCTGTCTCTAGTGGGTTGAATGGTGGCCCCCAAAAAACATGTCCACCTCCCAGAACATCTGAATTCTACCATATTTGAGAAGAGGATCTCTTTAGATGAGTTAAAGATCTCCAGAAGA
>NW_011473037.1:0-838 GCF_000754665.1 Bison bison bison
GGTATATATGTGTTCCCCATTCTGAACCCTCCTCCCTCCTCCCTCCCCATACCATCCCTCTGGGCCGTCCCAGTGCACCAGCCCCAAGCATCCAGTTCAATTTTTAAAAACTCAATATCTCCAGTGATTAAAAACTTAACAAAAGGAATTCACAAATTTTGTTGGATTAACAGAGATAGGTCTCTCTGATGCACAAGGCAGGATTATATAACCTTTTGAGGTTCCGTGACTGGTAGGAAATATAAACAAACACCTCTGTAAGCAGAGCAGCAAGAAGACTCTCAGGAGAGGGTTGTCACGCTTCTGAACGTGAGTTTACTGCAAAGCATAAACCCAAAGGGCTTTTTATCCTCCACATCTTGGAATCTAGTTCTATTTTTCTCCTAAGCCACTTGACTCCAGGCCAAGTAAACACAGACCACCCACAGGATGGGAGGGGTCTGTTGCCTCATCAGTACAACTTGATCAACATGCTGACAAGTCTATTTGTCAATCATATTTTACTACTTTCTAGAAGGAATATGAGCGATTTTATACCAGAGAAACCTGTGTATACCACCTCAACTCAGTGATCACAGCTATCATCACCAGTAATGAAACATGGCCTCCTGACATCATAGCCTCTTGACATGATGCACTGAGAAGGAACCAATATCCCTTCCACAAGACTCCTGCCCCCAATGTATAATCTGAGTCTAACCACGAGGAAACAGCAAACCAATTCAAAATGAAGGACAGTGCTAAAAAAAAAAACCCACTGGTCTGTGCTCTTTACAAATGTCAGGGTCATTAAGAAAGGCTAGAAGAACTATTGCAAGTTAATGGAGACTGAGGTGGC
>NW_011473038.1:0-515 GCF_000754665.1 Bison bison bison
AAGAGCCTGGAGAACCACCATTCTGCTTTCCAGTTCCATGAACTTCAACTCATTCTTATTTCTGTTTCATCCAGAATTTGGTATAATGCTTGGCACATAACATTGTTTGAACGAACCTTTGAAGCTTCTTAACAATGTCCTTACGGGTGATTGCAAGTACTAACGTTCCTTCATCCTCTTATATCTCTGCATGGTCACTGAGAAGATACTGTTTCTAATTTTATAGACACACATAAACACAATAACTGCAGAAAATTTCTTTCAGATAGCTGAGGCATACCTAGGTGCTTTTGACTCTGAATTAGATGCCCCCGCCCTCTTTTAAATGTCAGAGAGCCCAGTTAGCAAAATAATTGTCAATAACAAGTGCCAAGACTGTGCTCAATGTTACGTGGCATCCTGGAGGGGAGGGGAGTTTGGGGGAGAATGGATACAAGATATGTACGGCTGAGCTCCCATTGCTGTTCACCTGAAACTGTCACAACATTGTTAATCATCTATACCCCAATACAAAA
>NW_011473039.1:0-744 GCF_000754665.1 Bison bison bison
GAGTTGACTCATTGGAAAAGACTCTGATGCTGGGAGGAATTGGGGGCAGGAGGAGAAGGGGATGACAGACAATGAGATGGCTGGATGGCATCACCGACTCAATGGATGTGAGTTTGAGTGAACTCCGGGCATTGGTGATGGACAGGGAGGCCTGGCATGCTGCAATTCATGGGGTCACAAAGAGTTGGACATAACTGAGCAACTGAAATGAACTGAACTGAACTGAAAGTATGCTCTATGATATTATAATGGTGGATACATGACATCATACATTTGTCAAAACCCATTGAAAATATATAACAACAGGAAAAAACTCTAATGTAAACCATGGCAAGTGACATTGATAAAGGGGGAGACTATGTATGTGTGAGGACAACAAATACAAATCTCTGGACCTAATTCTCAATTTTTCTGTAGACCTAAAACTGTACTTTATGCATAGTACAGGAAATAGTAAAGGAAATCATCAACAAAATGAAAAGACAGCCTACTGAATGCAAGAAGATATTTGCAAATCATATGCCCAGTAAAGGATTAATATCCAAAGTATATAAAGAACTCATACAATTCAAAATCAAATAACCTGATTTAAGAATGGAAAAAGGACCTGAGTAGACTTTTTTCCAAGAAAGACATACAGATGGCCAATGAGCACCTAAAAAGATGTTCAGATGTTCAGTTCAGTTCAGTTCAGTTGAGTCGTTCAGTTGTGTCCGACTCTTTGTGACCCCATGAATTGCAGCA
>NW_011473040.1:0-4230 GCF_000754665.1 Bison bison bison
TAGCCACTGTCTATCTCTGTATACCTCTATGCACAATATACATTCCTGAGACAGAGAATCTCCTTGGCCCATCAAGTCATGTGCTCAGCCTAGAGATCCTAGAAACTAGTCTAGTGTCCCAGCCTAGTTGTCAAAGGGACATAGGGAGCAGGGGAGGTTTGCAGGGCAACAGAAAGTAATTGAACTGCATCAGGGCTTAGATAGATAGATACATAGATAGCAAATATTACATACGGCATACATGCTATATATTATATATGGCACATATATGGTATGTATATATGCACACACATACATTGTATGTGTGTTTGTGCATGTAAGGATTTGGAACTGTTTAATCAAATGAAAACTTATATGGAAGTTTTCCCACTGACCTCGGAGGTCAGTGGCCTCCCAGTCACTTAAAAAAAAAAAAAGCAACTGAAAACTACTTGACTGGATTTGTCCAATATCCTTTCAAGTGTCATGTTATTTTAACCATTTTGATGAAAATCTTTCTGACTTAGAGTTTTCTGTTTCTTTAATATGTCCAAGTCTATTTTTAGAAGATCCAGGGTCATGCTTGTGAGCATAAGAGACTGTCACGGACTATAAGAATGCAGTGTTTTTGCTTCCTCCTTTGAGCCCTGGATGTCAACTGTCACTACTGCTGTCAGTATGTCTGGCTCATGTACTGTTCAACTTACCTTCAATGTGCTGTTTCTGTGGACTCATGAGCTAAATAACAAACTGTTAAGAGTTTAGGGGAGGAAAAGATGGAATTAATGTCCTGAAAACTGCCTGAACTTATAAGAACATCTATATCTTAGTGCCACTGTCATTATATATTAACCATGTGACTGTGAGCACACAACTTTCCCTCCTTGGCCTCTGTCTCTTGCAGTGCAGGTTATATTAACTGTGCCTGGCACAGTGCCTGGCATATGGTAGCTCCTCAAAGCATATAATTGAGTAGAATCTCAGATCATTTTAGTTCTATGAGTCGATGATTTTATATGCCAAAATGTTTACTTTGGCTATTATGATTGCAATATGTCTAAAACTGACCATAAAGTTTGCTAAGTTCTTACTTTAAATTTCTATTGATGTGGGCAACTAACATCTAATGATCACACGCAACATGTAATATATTTTGTATATAAGATAGTAAATACATTTTCTTATTTAAACCTAAGACTATGTGAGAAAGGTGGTATTATTCACATTACAAGATAAGAAGAGTGAGGTTCAGGGACCTGAACCGATTTTTCTCTACATCCAAGGTCTTAGGAAGTATGGATAGACCTCATTCTTTAACTTGCAGCAAGTCTGCAGAAACAAAATTAATAATATATGTGAAGGGGATTTCAAAAGTGAAAATGAAATGAAAACAGAGGGTAATATCATCATAATTACTCTTATTATATGTGAGATTGTAAATTAAGACAGGAAACTTTCTTGAGTGATGGCCTGAGGGGCTCTACTATAAAATAAGGGCATAGGACTATCTGAGGACTCTCTGACAACTAAGTTTTCTTAGAGTCTCATTTATTTTTGTGTCTAAGGAAGCTGAAAGACCCCAGAGAGCCACCTCTGTGTTTACAAAAGACCGTGTACAAATATGCAAGTCCTGCCTGCAACCTACTTATTTCCATCATGCACACTACATCTGGAGGACACCTCAGCAATAAGAAGAAAATGACAAATCATGCTCCATCCTCTGCCAACAGCCTCTGACAGATATGGTGACACTGTGCTCAAATAATCAACTAATCAAATTCATTGGAACTGAGTTAATTTGAAGTTTGCAACAAAATCACCTCTGGCAAAAATTAATTTTGCCAAACTACTCCACATTGAAATTACTTGCAAGTAAGCCCTAATTTGGCCATTTTTGTCTACCCTGAGAGATCTCCCTAACATTTGAATCTTGGAGAGCAGAAGATGTACTAAAAATCTTTCCTTCAACAGCTGGCTTGGGCTCTTTATACAAATGACTGCATGTCTGTAACAGGAAGGAAAAGAGCAGAGTACAACTTCTGAAACAGTGACATAGCCCAGGGACACAACATAAACCGACTAGAATCAAATGCATCCAAAATGGCAAACAAGTCCTTGGTCCTCAATCAGCAAGCTAAATGACACTCCCAGAGGCACCATGACAGTTACAGGCACTGTCAAAAGACCAAGGAGCTGGTTGTAGTCCAATTCCTGGAAATCTCCACCCCTTCCCACTCATTAGCATATGAAATTACCCAGCCTATAAAAACGAACCACAGCACATTTCGCAGCCACACTCACCCTCTGTGATGGACCACATTCTATTGTGTGTGGAGTGTGCTTCTCTCCAAATCTGAATAAATCCACTTCTCACCTATCACTTTGTCTCTCACTGAATTCTTTCTGTGATGAGACATCAAGAACCTGAGCTTCATTATGTTCTGAAATTAGGCATCTTGGGTTTTGGCTGGGTTCGAGTCCCAGCCATGTGGATTCAAATTCCAATCTGAGGTAAAGAGTTTCATTGCCCCCACTGGTGACCTGATGGCATGCAAAGGCTGGAGATAACTTTTGCTATGTAATTTTTTAAAACCATGCTGCAACCTTTTTCTAGACCTGTACTGTCCAATATGACAACCCCAAGCTCTCCAAATGTGGCTAATTCAAAGCAAAATGTGCTCTAAGTATAAAATGCACACCAGATTTCAAGACTAAGTAAAAAAAAAAAATGAATGCAAGGTATCTCACTGATACATGTTTTTGGTTATACTGATTACATGTTGTAATGGTAATACTTTACAGATATTGCACAAAATAAACTGTGTGTGTGTTAGTTGTTCAATCGTGTCTGATTCTTTGTGACCCCATGGACTATAGCTTCCCAGGTTCCTCTGTCCATGGAATTCTCCAGGCAAGAATACTGGAGTGGGTTTCCATTTCTACATCATTAAAATATTTCATTTATTTTATTTTATTAATTTCATTTCTTTTTAATTTTTAATGTGGCTATCAGACAATTTATTTTTTTTATTTTTTTTAAATTTTATTTTATTTTTAAACTTTACATAATTGTATTAGTTTTGCCAAATATCAAAATGAATCCGCCACAGGTATACATGTGTTCCCCATCCTGAACCCTCCTCCCTCCTCCCTCCCCATACCATCCCTCTGGGTTGTCCCAGTGCACTAGCCCCAAGCATCCAGTATCGTGCATCGAACCTGGACTGGCAACTCATTTCTTACATGATATTTTACATGTTTCAAGGTCATTCTCCCAAATCTTCCCACCCTTTCCCTCTCCCACAGAATTGCATATGTGGTTCACATTATTTTTCTATTGGGCAGGGCTGCTATAGAATAATGTATACCTACTTGCCTTATTTAAACTTATTACTTTTGTAGGACAAACACAGCCTTCTAAGAACAAAATCCAAAGTCAAAGAAAACAAAAGTATATCCCCAGTATCTTGGTATACATAAAGGAGCTTTGCAATGGAAAAAACAAGCAAATAGGCTGGTGTATGAAAACCAAAACCTGCCACGTAATATTTTGTATAATAAAGAGCATTTACTTATCATGAACCTGCCATTAGTTTGGACTTCCTCTTAATTGTGTTCATCCTGCTATTTAAATGTGTCCAGAAGAAAATAGGAAAAAAAAAGTATTATTTGACCTAACTAGTATTGCTCATAGAAAATTCTTTTTTAAATTGACTTTTACTTAAGATTCTGGAATCATTTTTACCTTAATTTATAAAATAAGAGATGAGTTAGTGTCAACCCATTCCTTTTTTATATGATGAGATGGAGAAGTAGACAAAGTAAGCAAATGACTCAATATTACCTAGTTAATAAATGATAGAGACACAATCTCTTTTCAGTTCTGTACCCAATCCGAATTTTTTCTTATCAACATGGCACACTTAGAAACTATTTCTCAGTTATTCTTTTTATTACCATAGAAACATAAGCTTAGTTGTTTCAAGAACATCAAAGAGTTGAAAACGAACAACCAACTAATTTTCTCTCATAAAATTCATGTAAAAAAGTCCTCTCATTGTACAATATATGGATAGGACATGAAATACAAAGAATTTTCACACGATTAGACATAGACTTGGAAGTAGCCTGGATAGCATTCTTTCCTGCTGATTCATAGCCTGCAATTCTAATGGGAACAGTGCAAATGTAGTATGTCTGTTTTGCTTGCCTTTTAAAATTTAAATGCATCTTTCTCCTCAAAATGCTGAG
>NW_011473040.1:4641-4926 GCF_000754665.1 Bison bison bison
TGAGATTGTCAAGGTGTATGACCCTTTTCTGCCTGACAGTCAAATGAATTTAAAACATCTGCACAGATAAAAGCATACATTTCTTGTTTCCAAATTACTTGAGTGGATCTAGGTTGCATTAATTCATTAATTTTAATATGGTAGCTCTACTGGTAAAGAACCCACTTGCCAATGCAGGAGACATAAAAGAAGTGGTTCAATCCCTGGGTCGAGAAGATCCTCTGGAGGAGGAAATGGCAACCCATTCCAGTATTCTTGCCAGGAGAAGCCCATGGACAGAGGAGC
>NW_011473040.1:5026-8848 GCF_000754665.1 Bison bison bison
TTTCCAATAGTGTATTTCTTTTATTCTTCTGAATAAATCTACCATTTATATCTATAATTTTGACATATTTCAAGAATACAGAAACTACAAATAATATAGAACCCAAGTTATCATTATTGTTGTTCAGCTACTAGGTCATGTCCAACTCTGCAATACCATGGACTGCAGCACACCAGGCTCCTCTGTCCTCCACTGTCTCTTGGAGTTTGGTCAAATTCATGTCCATTGAGTTGGTGACACTATCTAACCATCTCATCCTCTGCCACCCCTCCACCTTCTGCCTTCAGTCTTTCCAGCATCAGGGTCTTTTCCAATGAATCAGTTCTTCCCATCAGGTCGCCAAAGTATTGCAGCTTCAGCTTCAGCATCAGGTCTACCATTGAACACCCAGGACTGATCTCCTTTAGGCTGGACTGCTTTGATCTCCTTGCAGCCCAAGGGACTCTTAAGAGTCTTCTCCAACACCATAGTTCAAAAGCATCAGTTCTTCGGTGCTCAGCATTCTTTATGGTTCAACCCTCACACCTATACATGACTACTGAAAAAACCATAGCTTTGACTAGAAGTGATAGACCTTCATTGGAAAAGTGATGTCTCTGCTTTTTAATATGCTATCTAGATTGGTCATAGCTTTTCTTCCAAGGAGCAAGCATCTTTTAATTTCATGGCTGCAGTCACCATCTGTGGTAATTTTGGAGCCCAAGAATACAATGTTTTCAGTTAGGAGTGGAATTTGTAGGTCATATGGTAGTTCTATGTTTAAATTGTAAGTAGCCATCAAAGTTGTTTTCCACAGTAGCCACTCCATTTTAAATTCTCACCAGCAATGTACAAGTGTTCCAATTTTTCCACGTCCTTGCCAATATTTGTGATTAATATTATAGCCATCCTAGTAGGTATGACGAAGAAGGCAATGGCACCCCACTCCAGTACTCTTGCTTGGAAAATCCCATGGACGGAGGAGCTTGGTAGGCTGAAGTCCATGGGGTTGCTAGCAGTCGGACACAATTGAGCGACTTCACTTTCACTTTTCACTTTCATGCATTGGAGAAGGAAATGGCAACCCACTCCAGTGTTCTTGCCTGGAGCATCCCAGGGACAGGGGAGCCTGGTAAGCTGCCGTCTATGGGGTTGCACAGAGTCA
Source organism: Bison bison bison (assembly GCF_000754665.1). Classification (NCBI taxonomy): domain Eukaryota; kingdom Metazoa; phylum Chordata; class Mammalia; order Artiodactyla; family Bovidae; genus Bison; species Bison bison. Next base: position 6,171 of record NW_011473040.1, read on the forward strand.
GACATGACTGAGTGACTGAACTGAACTGAACTGAATAGGATTCAGTCATCTTCAAAATTATCTTGGATCTCATCGGTTCTTTTTATTTGCTGGGCATTTGTGTTTTATGTTGACTGAGACATGTGGGATCTTAGTTCCCTGACCAGGGATCAAACTTATACTCCTGCAGTGGATGCTCAGTCTTAATCACTGGATCTCCAGGGAAGTTCCCACTGGCTCTTTTTAATTTCAAATATTAGTGTATGTTTAACAAATACAATGTACTTACTATGTGACAAGTTCTCTTCAATGTGCTTTAAAAACAGTAACTCATTTGTTCTTGGCAGCAAGCAACACTTATGGTACTATTATTATCATCTGCATTTTATGGATAAAGAGACTGAAAGCGCAGAGATGTTAATTAATTGCCCAAGGTCACCCAGCTTTTAAGTGAGAGGCTGGATTTGAAGCCAGTCAGTCTGGCTCCAGAGTATGTGATCTTAATCACTATGCAGTGTTCTCTCTCATGTGAATTTTTCAATATCCATGAAACAAATCCAATTATAAATTTAATTAAAATTGCACTGAATTCATATATTAATTAGGCCAGAATTAATATTATTTGATAGTCTTCACATGTACAAACTAGAAATAATTTTCCAGTTACTGACTGTGGCATGTGCTACTGGTTCCTTTAAAATAGCCATACTGCTTTCTTCCTAAGCAACAAAATTCCAATTTTGTTCAGGATAGCAATGCCCTTAGGGAAAAATGTACATTTCACAGCCTCCTTGCAGGTAAGGAGAGCTATGTAACATAGCTCTGGCCAATAAAATATAAGTGCAAGTTGCTGGGCAAGATTTCCAGGAAAGCTCTTTGAAAAAAGTCAGACTCTACTGGCACAGACTCTATGGACATGAGTTTGAATAAGCTCTGGGAGTTGGTGATGGACAGGGAAGCCTGGCGTGCTGCAGTCCGTGGGGTCACAAAGAGTCAGACACGACTGAGCGAATGAACTGAACTGGCACCAACTTTTGTTCTGCTTCATTCTTCCCTTTCTTCAAGTTGATGCTATGCTGGATATTGAGCAGCCATCCTTTGAATATGAGGATGATAAAAGTCATATGATTGTAGAATGGAAAGCTTAAGGTAGTGTAGGTTCCAGAAAGCATTATGGAGTCAGTGTACTAGGCCTAATCAACCTTCTCCAGAGTTCATTTTATAGGAGATGACTAAAAGATTTGCCTTCATTTTTTTTTTAAATTAGTTCACTCAATGTGTCCTGTCATTGATCACCTGAACACAATCCCTAACTGATACAAAAAATTTTCTTTTATGGCCTGTGAGAATTAATTTCATGCATTAATTTGACTGGGCTAAGGCATGCCCAGAGATCTGGTAAATATGTTATTTCTCAGTGTGTTTGTAAGGGAGTTTTCCAAAGAGATTAGCATTTGAAACAGTAGTCTGAGTAAAGAAGAATGTCCTCAAACAAATGTGGTAATCTTCATCCAATACCTTGAAAGCCTGAAGAGAACAAAAAGATGAAGCAGAGGTGAATTTGCTCTCTGCTTGAGCTGGAACATACATCTTCTCATGTCCTCAGGCATTTGGACTCTTAGTTCTCAAACTTTGGGACTTGCACTGGGCTTAACACTGTAAGGGTCTCAGGCCCTTAGGCCTGGGCTGCAACTATACTGTCAGCTCCTCTGAGCCTCCAGCTTACATGCCACAGATAATGGGGCTTAGCTTCCATAATCATGTGAGCCAATCCCTCCAATCCTGGAGAAGGAAATGGTAATCTACTCCAGTATTCTTGCCTGGAGAGTCCAATGGACAGAGGAGCCTGGCCAGCTACAGTCCATGGGGTCGCAAAGAGTCAAACATAACTGAGTGACTAACACAACAACAATCTCTAGAAATAAATTTCTTTCTATATGTATTCCATTACTTCTATTTCTCTGGAGAATCCTAATACACTGCCTTCAATAATGTTTGTAATTTTCTCCATAAAATCTTCCAAACTTTTTTTAGATTTATTACTAGGTGCTTATAATGTTTTGTTGTTACAAATAGGACCTTTTTATTATGAGAGCTTCAAATTCAGTTCAGTTCAGTTCAGTTCAGTCGCTCAGTCGTGTCCAGCTCTTTGCGACCCCATGAATCACAGCACACCAGGCCTCCCTGTCCATCACCACCTCGTGGAGTTCACTCAAACTCACGTCCATCAGGTCTGTGATGCCATCCAACCATCTCATCATCTGTTAGCCCTTTTCCTCCTGCCCCCAATCCCTCCCAGCATCAGAGTCTTTTCCAATGAGTCAACTCTTCACATGAGGTGGCCAACGTACTGGAGTTTCAGCTTTAGCATCATTCCTTCCAAGAACACCCAGGGCTGATCTCCTTTAGAATGGACTGGCTGGATCTCCTTGCAGTCCAAGGGACTCTCAAGAGTCTTCTCCAACACCACAGTTCAAAATTCGTTGGTGCTCAGCTTTCTTCACAGTCCAACTCTCACATCCATACATGATCACTGGAAAAACCATAGCCTTGACTAGACGGACTTTTGTTGGCAAAGTAATGTCTCTGCTTTTATAACTTTCCCTCCAAGCAGTAAGCATCTTTTAATTTCATGGCTACAGTCACCATCTGCAGTGATTTTGGAGCCCCAAAATATAAAGTCTTACATTGTTTCCACT
>NW_011473040.1:9371-10320 GCF_000754665.1 Bison bison bison
CCTTGTCTAAAACCAGCTTGAACATCTGGAAGTTCATGGTTCACGTATTGCTGAAGCCTGGCTTGGAGAATTTTGAGCATTACTTTACTAGCATGTGAGATGAGTGCAATTGTGTGGTAGTTTGAGCATTCTTTGGCATTGCCTTTCTTTGGGATTGGAATGAAAATGAATGGTATTGGAGCTTCATATTGGCTGATGCTAATTCACTATACAGCAAAGTTATAAATTATTTCAAATATTTTATCCCAAAACATTACTACTTTCTTTTTACTTCTAATAATTGGTAGAGGCCACCAAAATTTCTGTGTACATAATTTTTACCTGTATGAATAAAATCACTTTTATTTCTTCCTTTTTATTCTTTCTTCTCTCTTACATTTTAAAAACTTTTCATCCTCTTATTGGGATAATTAGGCCTTCCATTACAATGTTGAATAACATTTTTTTTTTTTTTTGGTAGATTCCCTTTACTAGGTTAAGGCAATCTATTTGTGGTATATTAAGAGTTTTTTTTTTTTTTTTTCCCCCTTAATCATGAATGGGCATTATGTTTGATCAGATGGTTTCCTATATGTACTATTGTTTTTTCTCTCTTAATCTTTTAATCTGTTAGCATGGTGACTTAAAATGACATTTTAGAGGCTGAAATGTACCAAAGGCTTTGGACAGATGGCAAGCTTCCTCCTGCTTTCACAATATCCTTAGGGCACTAGTGAAAGGTATTGTAGTCTATTTTATCAGATGGGAAAGTTCTTGAAGGTATTTTGTTTCATGGAAGAGTTTCTCTTCTTCTGTTTCATGGAAGAGTTTCTCTTCCTCTGTTTCATGGAAGAGTTTCTCTTCCTCTGGTAGATTCTGGGTCACATGTCCTGCACCCATTTGTGTTAGAAATGTACCTTCCTACTAAAGCATATATGGAAGATTGAGAACTTTATAGGCCACTGCAGTA
>NW_011473040.1:10420-17163 GCF_000754665.1 Bison bison bison
TGGGTTGCCATTTCCTTCTCCAATACTGCAGTATCAGCTCATATTTAATTTAATACCAAACTTTAAAAGTATCTCTAAATTTCTAGTACTTGGAGTGTTTTTAACTTACCAAAAAATAAATTTTTGTTGTGGTATATTAATTTCATATTCCTATGTGTTTGCCTCAGGGCAAACTAAGCCCATGCACCCCAACAACTGAGCCCACATGCTGCACTACTGAAGCTGGTGTGCCTAGAGCCTGTGCTCCACAAGAGAAGCCACCACAATGAGAAGCCTGCACACCACAACTAGAGAGTAGCCCTTGCTCATCACAATTAGAGTGAGCCCTCACACAGTAATGGAGACCCAGTGCAGCTAAAAATAAAATACATAAATTGAAAAAAATGTGTATGTCAAATATTTTAAAAGCATTACCTCTTCTTATTCTAATCAAAACTCAGTAAGATAGATATTGCCATCCTATGTGATAGAAAAAGAAGATGAGTTTCAAAAATATTGAACCACCTGTTCTCTAAAACCAGATCTGTGTGTCTCCATAGCTGTATTCTTTTAATAAATATATCTTGCAACAGGAACATTTTATTTTATTTTCTGCTTAAAGTACCCAAGTGCTGTTATCAGTAACTCACTTTAAGTGGAATTGGGAGTCATTATTCCTGAGTTATATATTTTGCTAAATTTCATCAAGTATTTTCATAATTAAAATTAATTAAATTCAGAAGCTATATTCCTCGTGGTCTTTGATACTTAGAATTTTATCTCTTATGTTTCCATGAAGTAAAAGAATGGATGGGATATAGATCATATTCCTGGATGTTCCTGATAAGAGTCAGGGTCTTACAGGAGGGTTTGTAGCTTAATTCATAGTCCAGTTCTCCCATGTCACTATCAGGTTAATTTTTGTTTGAGGTCTGTCAGACTGAGTCTCTGGTACTAAAGCTGAAAGCACTGGAGAGTGGTCCTCAGAGGGGAGTTTTGCCCTTTCACTGCTCAGAGCTAGATTCTTTCTGCACAGTCAAACAAAAAGGCTGGAGGTAAAGAATACAGAGCAGCAAGATGGATGAAAAGCACATTTCAGTTAAGATTTTGTCTTTTCAGAAACTTCAAACAAAATAACTTTTCATGATTTTTTAGAAAGACTTGACACTTAAGATGTATTTTTACTTACAGAACAGAACTATATAAAGCAAAAAATACCAAAATTAATTTAAGTTTTAGAGAGAGAAGAGAAGGAAAACTTTTAATTGGAAAAACAATAAAAAATGAAAAATGTCAATTTTAAAAATAAACATTAAGGGAAATAAAATAAATTCAATCAAGAATATGGCACAATGATCTGATTAATATTATAGCCATCCTAGTAGATATGAGGATGCTCAGATGATGGTAGAGTGAACTGGTACATAATAATTCAAGAATAAATCTAAATGTTGCCTCTTATATATGTTATCTGTGACTTTTAGCTAGCTTTAGTAATCTCAGCTAAATCAATTGTTCAGTGGTTTACTAACACCAGCATCAAATCTAAAGGGTATTTGTAAGAATTAAATTGGATGATATATGCACAATGTTCTTCTTTACTCCACTGTAAGCAACTGATAAATGTTTTTCTTACACCCTTTCCCTCTACTTAGTGTAAACAAATACTTTAACAAATAAGACAGCATAGTATAATTGACAGAACACCTGAATTGAATTTAGAAGAACTGATAAATGACCTTGGGAAAGTCAGTTCACCTCTTTGACCTCAGATTTGGACAATTCCATGGACTGAAGAGCCTGGTGGGCTACAGGGTAGCCCTGGGGTAGCAAAGAGTCAGAAACAACCGAGTGACTAATACACACATATCTTAGCAGAACTGTTGGGAATATCAGATAAAAGAAAGCAAACTATCTAAACTCTAATTCTATCCCCAACTCCTTCCCACCCACCACCATAAAAAAGATGAAATATTATAGGATAGATTACAGCAGAAGCCTAGAAGCACTTTTCTAAAATCCTTGCTACTTATTATCAGTGGGTAAAGGCCATGAAGATCCATGAGTATTTTTCTATGAGCATCCATACATACATACACGGTTTCTTTTCTCCAACAAACAGATTAAAGGTAAAAAAAAGAAAAACTGAAGATCTACATTAACAAGATGACAAGGAAACCTTGAGGATTTGCAACCCATAAGGAAGGGCAAGTCACTTTGCCACTTGGTCTCTGTTCAAGTTATCTATTGCTCCAAAATAAACTTGATGGTACAAACGTTTCAAACTTGATGGTACAAAAAAAGAACAATCATTTATTATTATTTCTCATAATGCTGTAGATTTACTGTGCTCAGCTAGATGGTCTTGCCTGGAATCTCTCATATAACTGCAGTTAGATGAGCAGCGTATTGAATTTGTCTTTAAGGCTTCTTCACTCACATGTCTACCAGTCGTATATAAAGGTTGTTGGTCAGTACCAAAAGGGAGTCTGTTAGCTGAAACTCCTTCATGTATTTTCTCCATGTGACCTGGGCTTCCTGCCAGTCTGGCAGCTGGGTTCCAAGGGTGAGCAGAGAGAGAGAAGTGAGAGTGAGAGAGAAGGAGCACCAGGTGGAAGTTGTTTCATCTTTTATGACAGTTTCAGAAGTCACAGAGTATCACTTCTGTCATACTTGATTAGAAGCAGCAGTCACAAAAGCACACCTAGTTTCAGGAAGGGTTTTACCTTTTCATGGAAGAGTGACAAGATTCTCGGAAGCTCATTGACCCTAACAGTAAATGTACTTACTGCTGCTGCTGCTAAGTCACTTCAGTCGTGTCTGACTCTGTGCGACCCCATAGACGGCAGCCCACCAGGCTCCCCCATCCCTGGGATTCTCCAGGCAAGAACACTGGAGTGGGTTGCCATTTCCTTCTCCAATGCATGAAAGTGAAAAGTGAAAGGGAAGTCGCTCAGTCGTGTCCGACTGCTAGCAACCCCATGGACTGCAGCCCACCAGGCTCCTCCGTCCATGGGACTTTCCAGCAAGAGTACTGGAGTGGGTTGCCATTGTCTTACCTGAAGTACTTACTACCCCTCACATAATCATACATACATATTAATACCATCATAAGAGGATACATTTAAAAAGTATGCAATTGACACTACCTTACTCTTGTTAACAGAGTAAGCAAATACACACTGCACACCTATATACCTCGTATCTTTGCAGTGTCAACTAAGTAATAGCAGATTTTAAATCCCTCATGGCATGTTAATTTAGAAGACTATGATTCATTTTCTTCACTAAAGATACAGCTCAAAACAGTGTTTATGCAGACCTCTCAGACAAAACAAAAGAGACCATGCTCATTTGCAACTGTCAAATTAATTGCAAATTATTTTTCATCAACTGAGAAAAAAGTAATCTCCTAATGACAGCAAAAATATGCTACATTGCAAAGTCATGGTGAAAGAAAGGTAGGACTAGATAAATTGAACCAGGTGCCACAGCTTGACAAATTTAGCAAGGAAATGGACAGGTTAATTGGATTAATATTCTTTCTTTTTTATATACTTAATTGAATATTTTATTTTAAATAACATAACAACACAGAGCTGTTCTCAAAATATTTGCCTAAGACAAACATCACTGTCATTGAAGGAAAATATATAATCTACTCATTGAAAATAACAATCATCCATAGGTGGTACTTTGTATGACTGAAAGGAATATCATTATTCATGTAGTACTCTTTTTTAATATGACAACTTTCAATTTGTGTCTGCTACTGCAGAACCTGGAAGCTGGTCCTAGAATGGAAAGGCACTGCTGTCATGCTTTTTCCCTAAACAATTTTATATACATGACCTTCACATATAAACATATATATATATACACACATATACATATATATATACACACATATACATATATATATACACACATATACATATATATATAAAGTAACTATACATAAAATATTCTTCATCTTGACTTGAGTTCATGTATTCGTGCTATATTATATAAGGCAATCAATGTTGACTTGATTAGGTGGCCTAAGCTGATGTTTTCAAGTTTTCAGTAAGTCTAAACTCATTAGCCATATCAACTAATACTTCAGTAGAAACATTCCTACAACCACTGATTAATTATCTTTACTAAGGATTTAATTGTTGTAAATTGTATCAGTCAGTCTGTTTTAGGGTACTTTTCAGCAAAATAGGGAATGCCCCAGATCTCAGTGCTTTAAGGTAAGAAATACTTTTAAATGCCCATGACATGTCTAGTGTGCGATAGCTGGACTCTGTATGTTTTAGTTGCTCAGAGATTTAGGCAAAATTTGCTGGTTGTTGTGTCAGATGGAAAAAAAAAAAAAAGCAGATTTGGAGGATCTCACACTTCCAAAGAAGGCTCAGACACATTGGCCAGTTCAGGTCAGTCCCATCCAACCCAAAAGAAGCCAGAAAATGGCTCTGTGTACCCAGAATGGGGAAGAACTAGAAACATTTGGTGAACACTGTTAATGAGTAGCATATTAAAAACTTAAAGATTAAGATCAAATAAATTAGATCAAAAGAGCCAGGGAAAGGAGAGCAGAGATGAATGACTGAAGCAGAGAATCAGAAGGAAATTTCTAGGTAAATTCATCAGATAGAAGCCCTATCCAAAGCTCTGTGCAGTATAATAAGTACGTTGTGTACTCTTTATAGCATAGGTAGAATAGATACATTTGGAGCATTGGGGATGGAACAAGATAAGCATTTAAAGGACAGCTAACCAGGTAGTGTGTCACTCTCCTATAGGACCATATGGTTCCCACATTTGTAAAACAGATACCAAAATGATTCTATACTCAAGAAAGTATAAGCCATTATATTTTCATTGTGGAAATAATTTTTCAATGTTTCATATTTAACTAGTTTGCAACTTACTATTAGATACTATATTTATTTTGCTTTTGTTTTTGAACTTAAGTAAAGGTAGTAATTACTTAAGTTGAGGTAGTAATCATATTAGACACAACAAGACATTCCTTCTGTTTCATTTATTTTTCCATCTTATTTGTGTTTGTTTTCCATTCCCCTCCTCCACAGGGGAACTATTCTAATTTACCTAATAGAATCCTTTTTGTTTGTATGATTTTGCAAAAAGGGCATTTTTGTTCTCTGTGCATGAATTCTGGATTTATGAAAATTTTTACCATACTTTATTTTGTCTCTTTTTTTCACTCAGTGCTGTTTTCTGAACCATCCATGTATCTATCTACTTTTAGTGGTTTATTTACTTTTACTATTGCATAGTATTACGGGCATACCATGTTTTACCTATCAACTCACCCAGCAATAAATACGGAGACTTCCCCCTATCTCCCCACCCCCAAATATCACTGCAATGGACATCCTTGCATGTATTTCCTTATGGACCTACATAAGCATTCGTTTGAATACACACACATGCAAGTGAGACTGCTAGGTCAAAATGGGAATATATACTTAATTTGACCAACTGCTGATCAAACTAACTGCAGATTTTTTGGTAGAATGGTTATACTTTAGTATATCTAATCTTCTCTCTTCTACCCTATTTTCTCCTGTCTCTCTCTCATAAATACACACACACACACACACACACACACATATATGTGTGTGTGTGTGAGTGTGTGAGAGAGAGAGTGCATCTGTTATTTAGGTACCCATATGTATATGAAAGTATCCAGTATATTGACTGTAATGTTTCAGAAGCAGTATAGCCCTGTTGTGGTGGCTAGAGTCATATTGCCTCCATTCAAATTTCTGTTCTGTCAATTACTGCTTGTATGGCTTTGGGAAGTTACTTACTTAGTTTGTGTTTTAGTTTCTTCATCTGTAAAATAATAACACCCAGCAGATAAGATGGTTGAGGAGGTTAAAGGAATACTTAACAGAGCTTCTGGTCCATAGTAACCACTCAAAGTCACCTATTTTATTATTATCTCTACATATTGATAAAGCTCTGATTGTGATACTGAGTATGTTATTATCTTTCTGTTTCAACTGCAAGAAGTTTATGAGATATTCTTGCCCCTGTTAGCTACAAACAATTGGTTAATGCAGAGACTACAGGCTCACCAAGTACTCTGGACTGTTTGGGCTTGCTGGCTGAGGAAAGGACTTTACAGACATGTCTACTTTTAAGCCGGGTAAATAATATATTCTATTATAGGCCTGAATTGAAGGTGTTCCCCAATCACCTAAATGTCCTATCATCTATGGACTTTCCTGAACTTTCACTACAAATATCCCAGACTATGCCAATGCAAATAAATTCCTTCTGAGGATCAAATGACATATATAACTCTGAGACTATAAGACTGTTAAAGACATTTTACCACTAGGCTGGGGTTATACTTCTTACATAAATAACACATTGAGTAGAATCTTAGTTTCCATTAAGCACTGGGGACAATGAAGATAGTCAATAAATGCCAGGCATTTGAATACTGTTGATTGAAAGATTGAGTTCACCTCTAAGAGCTACCATGTTAAAAATTATCTGGGTCACTGAGGAGAATTAAGAGTCAAGATTATACCAGGATCCCATGTCTATTCTTTTATATTTAAAGAATTTACTCTGAAGACAACAGAGCATTGTGGCTGGGGCTCTTATTCTTGAGCAGTGATTTTTCAGTTGATGGTTTGCTCACCAGGGAACATTTGGAAATGCCTGGAGATACTTTCAGTGGCCACAATTGGGAGATGCTACTGGCTTATAATGGATACAGGCCAGAGAAGCTGCTCAAC
>NW_011473040.1:17374-21189 GCF_000754665.1 Bison bison bison
CCAGGCTCCTCCATCCATGGGATTCTCCAGGCAAGAGTACTGGAGTGGGGTGCCATTGCCTTCTCCGTTAAAACCTAGTTCCACTATTTATGAGCTGTGTGATCTTTGATGATTACTCAGCTTTCTTTGCCTATACAGTTTGGTTCATCACTGTAATGTTTTATCTGGCATACTGATGGTATTCAGTGAATGCTAGTTTCTGTTTTATTATTATTATTAAAGTAATTCAAGCATATAAATAATCTGCAAAGGTCATTAATTAAATATGCAGAATTAAATTCATAATGTTTTAACTACTATATGGGAATTATGAAAATTATTACTCTTTTCCTTTATTATCCTAATGTATTCAATACATCAACGTTTTTGGTATTATGCTGTCAATCTTCCAGAGGACTTTAGTACTCTTGCCCTGAAATAACAAACAATCCTAACATTGAACAAAAATAAGAACTGGTCATAACATAACATAGATGCCCTGGAAAACTTAGAAGTGAAAGGGTCAAAGTTTCCCATTAACTTTCTCTGCAAATAGGATCATATTCTTGTTTTCACATTCAACTTTTTCTCATGAAAATGAACTTTGAAATATGAACCTAAAACTATGGTTTCTCTTATCTTTTTGATCAGAAATATTCCAGCATTTTTTTTTGTGGAATAATTTCTTTCAGAATCACCAGTTAGTTTCATCCGCCATGTCACCTTACATTTTATCACAATAGCAAAGATCAATATGACAGAAGTAACCCACTCAAAATCACTTACTTTAAGGAGATTCCTTGAACCACAAGATCAATCCATCTTTTTTATTCCAATATGTGGCTCTGCTTTTATTTTTTTAAGGCAGCACTCTATTTCATTTACTATAATTTACAGAGCTGCCTCGGAAGTACTGAATGACCAACCAAGCATTTTTCAAAGGATGCAATTATCTTGAACTGGAAAGCAATTTTTTTCAAGGAATATGAAAGATCAGTGCCTTTCATTGGCTCTTTTTTAATTCCCTCTTTTAATTCCTGTTTAGTGAAGGCCTATAAGGAGTTAAAGATGCTGGTTTAAAAGAAACAGCCGAGCTTCAAGGCACTCATTACCAAGGGAGGGAGGAAGGTGCACAATTTCAATATGGTAAGTTTAATACAAACATGTCACAGTGAAAATGGTAAGAACTGGGTGCTGGGTCACACAGGACATCTAGATTTAAGGAGACAGGTAAAGATTCCTGGAGGATACTGGCCAATCAGCATTCAGAAATGTGTAGCTTTCACTCCCCAAGTGCTTCCTAAGATGTCTCTTATCATCATCACCAGCGAACGGTATATTGCTATATGCAATTGGCCCATCAGTAGCATTTGTCTCAGATGCTCCCTTCCTACTTCTTGAGGTACTTTCTTCACTTGCCTTTGAGAACACTAACTTGTCTTGTTTTTTTTTTTTTTTCCCTCTCTCATTTCACTTAACTGCTCCTTCTCAAGATCATTTGCAAGTTTCTGTTTATCTCCCCAACCCAGAATGTAATTGAAGTGCTTCAGAATTCAGTCCTTAGATATCTTCTCTTTCTCTCTCCTTCTGTTGCCCCATTCACTATCATGCCATTAAATACATTCTATATGCTAATGATACTCAAACTCATGTGTCTAATCTGCATCTCTCCCTGATGCAACAATTACCAATTCACCATGTCCACCCAGATGTCTTAATAGGCATTTTGAATTAGCTATGTCCCAAACTAAACTCATAGTATCACTGTTCCTACCTGCCAGCCCCCCCCCACCTGCCACCTGCTCCTTTTGACATATTCGCCAACTCAGAAAACAGCAACTTCATTCTTCAGTTGCTCAGGCCCAAAACCTTGGAGTCACCCTTGCCTCTCATCTCTTTCCCACAAATGATCTGTTACAAAATCCTTCCTGCTCTATCTTCAAAATAGATCACACCTCAAAATATATCCACAAATGATCACTTCTTCCTACCACCTCCATTGTACCACTTTGTCCCAGCTCCTATCAACTCTGGCCTGGATAACTGCAACAGCCTTCTGATTGGGCTCTGATGTCATCCTTATTCCCCTACAGACCAATTTTACCACAATGTGGTAGACAGAAGTCTAAGTTGGTCCCCAAGATCCCATGCCTTATCTAAACCCCTTTCCCTCTGAGTATAGGAATAGTCTTTACTTTGATTAAATCATGTTCTATAAGATTCCATTAGAGTGTACTGAAGTGAAGCTTAAAACGTTTCCGCTGTCTTAGAAGACAGTAAATAGCCCTGGTGTGAAATGCCTGTGGAGGTATCACTTGAAAAGAAACTTGAATGGTCTTTAGTTCCTGAGAGTGTTTCCTGGCTCCAACCTGTATAATTCAGAATAATCTCCCCATCTCAAAATCCTTAACTTAATTATATCTGCAAAGTACATTTTGACATGTAGGGTAATACATCCACAGCTTCCGGGGATTGAGCTGTAAACATATATAAGGTGCTATTGTCTGGGCTACTACATCTTAGTTAAACAAAAATACCATAAAGTGCTTCCCAAATACTTCCTATAATTTTACTTCTGACCACCTACAATTATCTATTAAACTGTGCTTAGCCACTCAGTCATGACTGACTCTGCCACCCCATGGACTGTAGCCCACCAGACTCCTCTGTCCATGGGGATTCTTCAGGCAAGAATATTGCAGTGGGTTTCCATTTCCTTCTCCAGGGGATCTCCCCAACCCAGGGATCTAACCCAGGTCTCCTGCACAGCAGGCTAATTCTTTACCATGGGTTGCATGGATTGCACCAGGGAAACCCATGTAATATACTATTTTACTAAATTATCATCTCTCTCTGCCACTGAAATATAAAGAATGGGTGAATTTTAATTCAGATGAATATTATATCTACTACTGAAGGCAAGAATCCCTTAGAAGAAATGGAGTAGCCCTTATAGTCAACAAAATTCCAAAATGCATTACTTGGGTGCAATCTCATGAATGACAGTATGATCTCTGTTCATTTCCAAGGCAAACCATTCAATATCACAGTAATCCAAGACTATACCCAAACCACTAATGCTGAAGAAGCTAAAGCTGAATGGTTCTATGATGTCCTACAAGACCTACAACACCAAAAAAACAATGTTCTTTTCATCATAGGGGACTGGAATGCAAAAGTAGGAACTCAAGAAATACCTGGAGTATTTGTTTGGCCTCAGAGTAGAAAATGAAGCAGGGTAAAAGCTAACAGAGTTTTTAAAAGAGAACACACTGGTCATAGCAAACACCCTCTTCCAACAACACAAGAGAAAACTCTACATATGGACATCACCAGATGGTCAACACCAAAATTTGATTGATTTTGTTCTTTGCAGCTGAAGATGAAGAAGCACTATACAGTCATCAAAAACAAGACCAGGAGGTGACTGTGGCTCAGATCATGAACTCCTTATTGCAAAATTCAGACCTAAATGAAAGAAAGTAGGGGAAAACACTACACCATTCAGGTATGACCTAAATCAAATCCCTTATGATTATACAATGGAAGTGACACATATATTCAAAGGATTAGATCTGATAGACAGAGTGCCTTCTATCTGATAGATAGAAGACCTATGAATGGAGGTTCATAACACTGTACAGGAGGCAGTGGTCAAAAGCATCCCCAAGAAAAATAAATGCTAAAAGGCGAAATGTTTGCCTGAGAATGCCTTATAAATAGCTGAGAAAAAAGAGAAGCAAAAGCCAAAGGAGAAAAGGAAAGATATATCCATCTGAATGCAGAATTCCAAAGAATAGAAAGGAGAGATAAGAAAGGCTTCTTAAGTGAACAAT
>NW_011473040.1:21289-21797 GCF_000754665.1 Bison bison bison
ATATTAAGAAGAGGTGGCAAGAATACACAGAAGAACTATACAAAAAAAATTTCTAATGACCCAGATAACCACAATGGTGCGATCACTCACCTAGAGCCAGAAATCCTGCAGTGAGAAGTCAAGGTGCGCCTTAGGAAGCATCACTATGAACAAAGCTAGTGGAGGTGATGGAATTCCAACTGAGCTATTTCAAGTCCTAAGAGATGATGCTGTGAAAGTGCTGTACTCAATATTCAAGCAAGTTTGGAAAACTCAGCAATGGCCACAGGACTGGAAGGTCAGTTTTCATTCTGTCCCAAAGAAAGGAAATGCCAAAGAATGTTCAAACTACCACACAATTGTATTCATCTCACATGCTAGCAAAGTAATGCTCAAAATTCTCCAAGTGAGTTTCCAACACTACATGAACTGAGAACTTCCAGATGTTCAAGCTGGATTTAGAAAAGGCAGAGGAATCAGAGCTCAAATTGCCAACATCCGTTGGATCATAGAAAAAGCAAGAGAATCC
>NW_011473040.1:21897-22524 GCF_000754665.1 Bison bison bison
ACAGGCTTATTTAACTTATATGCAGAGTTCAGTTCAGTTCAGTTTAGTCTCTCATTTGTGCCCGACTGTTTGCAACCCCATGGACTGAAGCATGCCAAGGCTCCCTGTCCATCACCAACTCCCAGAGTTTACAGAAATTCATGTCCATTGAGTCAGTGATGCCATCCAACCATCTCATCCTCTGTCATCCCCTTCTCCTCCTGCCCTCAATCTTTCCCATCATCAGGGTCTTTTCAAATGAGTCAACTCTTCGCATCAGGCAGCCAAAGTATTGGAGTTTCATATGCAGAGTATATCATGCAAAATGTTGGGCTGGATGAAGCATAAGCTGGAATCAAGTTGCCGTGGGAAATATCAATAACATCAGTTATGCAGGTGACACCACCTTTATGGCAGAAAGTGAAGAGGTACTAAAGAGCCTTTTGATGAAAGTGAAAGAGGAGGGTGAAAAAACTGGCTTGACATTCAACATTTAAAAATCTAACATCATGGCCTCCAGTCCCATCACTTCATGGAAAATACATGGAGAAACAATGGAAACAGTGACAGATTTTATTTTCTTGGGCTCCAAAATCACTGCAGATGGTGACTGAAGCCATGAAATTAAATGACGCTTGCTCCTTGGAA
>NW_011473040.1:23066-25397 GCF_000754665.1 Bison bison bison
AAATCAGTGCCAAATATTCATTGGAAGGACTGATGCTGAAGCTGAAATTCCAATACTTTGGCCACCTAAGGTGAAGAACTGACAAAGACCCACTGGAAAAGATCCTGATGCTGGGAAAGATTGAAGGCAGAAGGAGAAAGGGACAACAGAGGATAAAATGGTTGGATAGCATCACCTACTCAATGAACATGAGTTTGAGCAAGCCTGGGATTTGCTGATGGACATGGAGGCCTGGCGTGCTGCAGTCCATAGGGTCGCAAAAAGTAGGACATGACTGAACAACTGAATTGAACTGTTGTGTGGAACTAAACAGTTGAACTGATTGTGTTGATGTCAATTTCTCCCTTTAGTTCCTATTAATAATTGTTTTATATATTTTGGTGCCCCTACATTAAGTGTATATATATTAATCACTGCCTCTTGAGAAACCTGTATGCAGGGCAGGAAGTGACAGTTAGAACTGGGCATGGAACAACAGACTGGTTCCGAATAGGAAAAGGAATACTTCAAGGCTGTATATTGTCACCCTGCTTATTTAACTTATATGCAGAGTACCTCATGAGAAATGCTGGGCTGGAGGAAGCACAAGCTGGAATCAAGGTTGCCTGGAGAAATATCATCAGATATGCAGATGACACCATCCTTATGGCCGAAAGTGAAGAAGAACTAAAGAGCCTCTTGATGAAAGTGAAAGAGTAGAGTGGAAATGTTGCCTTAAAGCTCAGAATTCAGAAAACTAAGATCATGGCATTTGGTCCCATCACTTCATGGGAAATAGAAGGGGAAACAGTGGAAACAGTGTCAGACTTTATTTTTGGGGGCTCCAAAATCACTGCAGATGGTGATTGCAGCCATGAAATTAAAAGACGCTTACTCCTTGGAAGGAAAGTTATGACCAACCTAGATAGCATATTCAAAAGCAGAGACATTACTTTGCCAACAAAGGTCCGACTAGTCAAGGCTATGGTTTTCACAGTGGTCATGTATGGATGTGAGAGTTGGACTGTGAAGAAAGCTGAGTATCGAAGAATTGATTTTTGAACTGTGGTGCTGGAGAAGACTCTTGAGAGTCCCTTGGACTGCAAGGAGATCCAACCACTCCATCCTAAAAGAGATCATTCCTGGGTGTTCCTTTAAAGGACTAATGCTAAAGCTGAAACTCCAATACTTTGGCCACCTCATGTGAAAAGTTGACTCATTGGAAAAGATTCTGATGCTGGGAGGGATTAGGGCAGGAGGAGAAGGGGATGACAGAGGATGAGATGGTTGGATGGCATCACTGACTTGACAGACGTGAGTTTGAGTGAACTCCGGGAGTTGTGGATGGACAGGGAGGCCTGGTGTGCTGCAATTCATGGGGTAGCAAAGAGTTGGACATGACTGAGCGACTGAACTGAACTGATGTATGTATGTATGTATATATATATATATATATATATAAAATTTCAGTTTGTCGACTTACCTCTCCAACTTCCCTGTTCAATTCATTTTGATGATTTATTGTTTTTCTTTGAGTATCAGCTTGCTGGATTCTCATTCCTATTAAATTTTTTAATGAGAGGTGCTTTTCAGGAACATTCTTTTATTGGGAAGTGAGTGTTCTGCATACTCAGGCGGTTTCTACTTCATGGTTTTTGAGAATATGTGTTCATCTAGTTCACACATTGGCAACTCTGTCCAGACTTTCTATTAATTTTAATACATTTTCTTTACTTCTCCTTCAAATATTGTATTGTACATATGTATTATCTCCATAGCTCCTGAAGGCATTTGAATTTGCTAATACTGGCATAATGTACTAGTTCAAATGGATAGAGCTGCTTCAAGATAATTTATTGAATAATCTATCAAAACAATATAAAATGCTACCTTCATCTATATGAAACCTTCATATACTTGGGTCTTTCTTTATTTGTTACTGTTTTCAGGAGATTTCTCTGCATTTCCTAACCTAGCATCAAGCCTTCAGAATGGTTTTATGACTAAATTATTTTCAAATATCTGCTAATGTAAGTCATCATTTATTGCTGCTCAATTTTAAGATTTTATTGGTTAATTCACATGAGTATTTTTCTAAGGGATTCTGATATCATTTTGTCAAATTTTAAAAAACTGTTGGAATTTTACTTGGAATTTCATAAAATCTGTAGTTAATTTGAAGATATCTGACACCTTATTAATTCTTATTCCTGGAGTTGCTTTTGCTTTTTTTTTTAAAGCATACTAGAGATTTTATAGTCTGCCTTTAAAGAAAAAAAAAAACAGGTCATGTATCCCTTTATCTTTCCATCCTTTTAGAATAATATTTTTATATTTATAGTATTTCTTGCC
>NW_011473040.1:25497-27206 GCF_000754665.1 Bison bison bison
TTTATCTAGACTTTCCCAGTTTTATCTTTTTGTAACTTTTTTTTAGAATTAAATGATTAATTTGTTTCCATTATTATGTTCAATATTAAACTATATAAGAATATAAGATTCCTTCTGAGTACATTTTTTCCCAATTCATCACTATACAGAAGACCTAGAAAACTAATGTGGAGGGTATGAGCATCTGTTTTGCTAGAAAATGTGTATTTCCAAGGAAAGAGTAACATAAGAAGATTTGAAACAAGGAGCCAAGAAATCCAGGTTATGTTCAGTTTAAAATGATATCTGGCAAACAGATGAAGAGACAGTCTCCCCGAGTCATTTAATAAAGTAACAAGAAAAAAATATATAAAAATTAATAGTCCTGAAAACCAAAACTGACTCACCATTATCAGTTTCTATAAGGAATTTCCAACTAAGTTGGAAAGGGAGGGGGGTGAGGGGAAAACCTAGCAGCCTTTCCATGTTTTACCTTGGGAACCAGGGTAGAACATCACACCTCAAAGAAGAAAGAAAGTAATTTCACATCTTCATTATGCTATGTACTCTATTTCTCAAACGTGGGGCTTCTGCTTTTATGAAAGACATTAAGTTTGGGAGTGCATCTGTCTTTAGTCCTATAAAAACATTTGAACTTAAGAACTATTAAGAGAAGGATCCTATATTCTTGTATAGAACAGAAGTAAGGGGAAAATAAGAAAAAAGCAAACACGAATTAATTTCTTATGAGCAACATATGCTATAAATTCAAACAATGGAATGCTACAAAGTGACAGTAATAAATGAACCAGAACTACACACCTCTGTGAATACATCTCA
The DNA here is from genome assembly GCF_000754665.1 of Bison bison bison. Classification (NCBI taxonomy): domain Eukaryota; kingdom Metazoa; phylum Chordata; class Mammalia; order Artiodactyla; family Bovidae; genus Bison; species Bison bison. The sequence goes on from NW_011473040.1 coordinate 26,317, forward strand.
AAGCCATAATGTTAACTAACACAACATTATGAATCAACCATACACCAATAAAAAATTTTAAGCTATAATGTGTAGCAAAAGAAGTCACACAAAGAATATATACCATATGATTACATTTATGCAATGTTCAAAAACAGGCAAACTAATCTATGCTGTTAGAAGTCAGGATAGTGTGCACAAGTGACTGAAAGGGAGCACAAGAGGGGCTCCTAGGGTTTTGATCTAAAAATAATTCTTTTAGTTCCTTTTATAGATTGTTATCAAATTTAATCATTTCCTGAATCTTTAGGATTATGATACCATTTTATTTCAAAATTATATGTTTTAAAAACCAAGACCAACTGTTTAGTTTTCTTGTAGGTATGGATCCTAGGTTTGGGAATCAGAGTACATACCATGATGAAGATGTGAAATTGCTTTCTTTCTTGAGATGTGATGTGTGCCTTTATCTGGTTGCTTTTTATATAATTACGTTCCACTTGTAAAAAGTATTTGGCTATATAATTGTGTACTGTACATTTTTCTGTATTTATATCATACTTTAACTTTAAAAGCTTAACAGCAAAATTAATGTGTATTCATTAAAACTTAGAGAATTCAGAAAATACACAGGGAGGAATTTTAATTTTAAAAAGCCATAATCCTGCCACTGAAGACAGCTACTGAGATATTTTTATTTTATTCCTTCCAAGTGTCCTTTTCATGCATACATACACATGCTCAAATATATGTGTGTGTAAAAACATGTTTGAGTGTCAGGCAGGTAATGTTCTAGACCAGGTGTTGGCAAACTACAGCCCATATGCCAAATTCAACTAGTTCCTATTTTGTAAATAAAGTTTTATTGAAACACAGATTTCTCGATTTCACACTCATTCACTTACATATTT
>NW_011473041.1:0-227 GCF_000754665.1 Bison bison bison
CCTAATGTCTTCTGATGCTGTCTGGGAACAAGTGTGAACACTTACATAAGCAGTTGGATGTAAGTGTTCACACTTATTCCCAGGCAGCATCAGAATCCAGTGATTTCTTTTAGTTTTCCCCAGAATCATAAAATATCCTTCTTTATGGGCCTCAGACTTGTCATTTTAAGGTGAGAAATGGCAGAGTGATCTCTAAGGCCATTTCTAGTTTCTGTGGTTTTTGACCG
>NW_011473041.1:4572-5529 GCF_000754665.1 Bison bison bison
GAAAGCAGGAATAGAAGGAACATACCTCAACATACTAAAAGCTATATATGACAAACCCACAGCAAACATCCTCAATGGTGAAAAATCGAAAACATTTCCCCTAAAGTCAGGAACAAGACAAGGGTGCCCACTCTCACCACTACTATTCAACATAGTTTTGGAAATTTTGGCCATAGCAGTCACAACAGAAAAAGAAATAAAAGGAATCCAAAATGGAAAAGAAGTAAAACTCTCACTGTTTGCAGATGACATGATCCTCTACATAGAAAACCCTAAAGACTCCACCAGAATACATAGAAAACCCTAAAGACTCCACCAGAAAATTACTAGAGCTAATCAATGAATATAGTAAAGTGGCAGGATATAAAATCAACACACAGAAATCCCTTGCATTCCTCTACACTAATAATGAGAAAATAGAGAAATTAGGGAAACAATTCCATTCACCATTGCAACTAAAAGAATAAAATACTTAGGAATATATCTACCTAAAGAAACAGAATACCTATATATAGAAAACTATAAAACACTGGTGAAAGAAATCAAAGAGGACATTAATAGATGGAAAAATACACCGTGTTCATGTATGGGAAGAATCAATATAGTGAAAATGAGTATACTACCCAAAGCAATCTATAGATTCAATGCAATCCCTATCAAGATACCAATGGTATTTTTCACAGAGCTAGAACAAATAATTTCACAATTTGTATGGAAATACAAAAAACCTCGAATAGTCAAAGCAATCTTGAGAAAGAAGAATAGCACTGGAGGAATCAACCTGCCTGACTCCAGGCTCTACTACAAAGCCACAGTCATCAAGACAGTATGGTACTGGCACAAAGACAGAAATATAGATCAATGGAACAAAATAAAAAGCCCAGAGATAAATCCATACACCTATGGACACGTTATCTTTGACAAAGGAGGCAAGAATATACAATGGAGAAAAAGGAC
>NW_011473042.1:0-566 GCF_000754665.1 Bison bison bison
TGGCGTGCTGCGATTCATGGGGTCGCAAAGAGTCGGACACGAGTGAGCTACTGAACTGAACTGAACTGAAACTATATTAAAGCACAATATACTAGATAATCAATTTTAATGTAATTTTATTTAAAATAACTGTTACTTACAGACAAAAAGCATGCAAGCAATACCTCAAAAAATGGAGACAAAATAGCTCATCTCAAACCATTAATTAAAGAATGTTGAATCTAAAAAAAGAATCTTTAAAAATGAAAAAAACTTATCAGAACTAGACCCAAAGACAAAGTAAACAAACATGTTTATCAAAGGTGAAGGAGGGAACAGATAAAGCAGGGGTTTGGCATTAACACATACACTCTACTACATATAAAATAGATAACCATTAAAGACCTACTCTGTGTGTGTGTGTGTGTGTGTGTTTAACTGAATCACTTTGCTATACATCTGGTGGGCTTAGATGGGGTCTGTCCATGGGGTGGCAAAGAGATGGACACAACTGAGCAACTAACACTTTCACTTTCAAACATCTGAAACTAATACACTGTAGATCATCTATGCCACAATTTAAATAA
>NW_011473043.1:0-1915 GCF_000754665.1 Bison bison bison
GATGTCTAGGCTTCAGAAGTCTTAGAGTACAATGTAAAATTATGGGGAAGTCTTCAAAAACTCTTCAACAACACGGGGGATTTCTGCACCATATCTTGAAAGAATTAGCTGAGAAAGAAGAGGTTCATTAACACATGATGGTCTATAATTTTTTAGATACATTAGAGGCCTTTTAAAATCTAAACTCCTTTAAACCTCATCCTCAACACTGAGCTTTACTTAAATGGGGAAAAAAATAAACCTACAGAGAGATAAACAGGAATGACACATTCATACTTGCATAACTTGCAGTAAGTCGAGTCTGTGAATTTATAATTCCTATCAAGTTATGTTTCCAGATGAGAAACAGTATTACTTTATTCACCACCAGTTACTCTCCAGAATACTTTTTCTCTGAAAAATGAAGAGAAGCAATAAAAGACCCAGGGTCACACAAATGTTAGAAGACTTAGAATTCTGAAGGAGAGAAACAAACCAAACCCAATAAAAAATAAGGAAGTTCAACTGAGAAATAAAAGATAGCATGAAATCCTGACTGTGGGTTGTTCAAGACCTTTCTGGCTCCTGCGTCTCACTTGACCTTCCTCAACACAATCTTACTATTTCTTAGCAACACTGTGCTCCTGGAAGAGCAGAAATTAAAATGAGCTTTGCTTCTTGTTTGCTGTTCTGGTAAAAAGTTTGTTGAGAAAGCAGTTTCTGTAACAAATGGCCAATGTAAAGTTCTTGGGGGAGGGGGCGGGAGGGAAACCGTGTATCTTAAATACCATTTCTGGGCCCGAATTCTACCTCCCCCCCATGCCCGATAATGGAGAAGGGACTCATGTGGACACTGCTGTTCCATGTTCCTTTTACTTAAGTTTCAGATCAGAAAGAGTCTGGGCTCCAACTCTCAAACCCTGCCCACCAGAAAAACGTATAAAAACTAATATTGATTCAAAAAGACTGTTTAGGCTAAACCAGTTTACAGCTCTTTAAAAGACATCCACCAAATAAGAACAAATGTACAAGTACAGAAAACAGAGTAGCGGTTAGCAGAAGGCAAGGGGGGGACAGGGCAAAATGAGCTAAGAAGATCAACTAGTATGGTGGCAGACAGAACTAAATTTGGGGGGATGAGTACGTAGGGTAGGGTATACAGAAGGAGAAATACAATGTTGTGCACTTGAAACTCATGATGTTATACACCAATGTTACTCAAGGTAAAAAATCAAGATATCCATCTAATCATCATCCTGTCACCTATCCTTTCAATGCTTACTGAGAGTGAGGACAAAGGGAGACACAGGCCAGGAAGGCCTCTCTGAGAAAGTGACATTTAAGCAGAGATGAAGAGTGATGGGAGTTGGCTATGTGAAGAGGAGGAAGAGCAAAGCAAGATGAAAGTCGGCACGTTTGAAAAAAGCTCTTCAGCAGAAAAGACTGTAGACCATTAAGACTCCTAAGAAAGCCCAGGCTGATGAAGAATGGCCCCAACTAAGACCTACCAGGTAGACAGGGGCAGGGCCCCTTTAGGGCCCTGCATATCATGGTAAGGAACTAGGTCTCAGAACTTCCAGGTAAACGTGGCAGATGGAACAGAGTCATTTATTTCTCATTTCTGAAACTACTAGGATGACAGAAAAAAGAATGGAGATTGACATCTACCTAAAAGAAAAGAGACAAAACTGGAGACGAGACGACAAGAGACCAGAGCTCCAGGGCCTCAGAAGCTCAGAAGGTGACTGGATGGTAGCTGATTTGGGAGAAATTGCAAGCCTAAATTCATGTGAGGTGGGCCAAGCATTCCAGTCTCCCCCTGCTTCACCCTGCCAGGAGGCTGGAGGGTTAATCTCAGAAAAAGGTGCACCAGACGTGGAGGCAGCAGGAGTAACTAAACCTGGGAGTGAGGTAAGGCCCTGAAAACAGAGGGGTC
>NW_011473043.1:2250-4136 GCF_000754665.1 Bison bison bison
ATTTGAAAAGACCTTGATGCTGGGAAAGACTGAGGGCAGGAGGAGAAGGGAACGACAGAGGATGAGATGGTTGGATGGCATCACCGACTCTATTGACATGAGTTTGAGTAAGCTCTGGGAGTTGGTGATGGACAGGGAGGCCTGGCGTGTTGCAGTCCATGGTGTTGCAAAGAGCTGGACATGACTGAGCGACTGAACTGAACTGAAATCAAGCCAAAGCTCTTTCCTTCTGGTTTCCTTTTTTTTTTAAGTATTTCTTTTTGGCCGTCCCGGGTCTTCATGGCTGCTCAGCACTTTTCTCTAGCTGCACCGAGCGGGGGCTCCTCTCTCTAGTTGGTGCTTGGGCTTCTCATGTTGTGGATGGCGGGCTCAGTAGTTGTGGCTCGCGGGCTTAGCTGCCCTACAGCATGTGGAATCTTCCCAGTCTAGGGATCAAACCTGTATCCCCTGCACTGGTAGGCAGACTCCTATCCACTAGGGAAGTCCCTCTGGTCTTCTTCTTGATGAGAGACTAACAGTCACACAGTCCCCATTCATCACTGGGATGAATGGTATTATTACCTTTCTCTGTCTCAGAACCTTCAGTCACTGGTCTCGCCTGAGTTCCTCAAGCCTAATGTGGGGCCACTCAACTAACCCACACAACCATCAGAACTATACAAACTTCTAAAATTAGCCCAGTCTCCTTCAACTCTGTTCTCAACTCCACTAATTAACCAACCTTTCCACACTCTCTTCATAAATGAACACACTTTGCAGAGTCTCCAGGGCAGAGATAGCTTAATTACATTTTATACTTTATAATACATGTGAGACATTTAAAAATGATCCAGTGTGACTTGATTTTTATTCCTTTGTACAATTTTTCATACAACCAACTTCACAGTTTAAAGAAAAATCTGTGCCCTAATTGTGGGGGGCTGGAAAACCATACTTTCTTTGTAATAGAGTTGACACTACCTATTTCGAATCTACTGGCCTTCTCACGGTTAGGGAATTTGTGGTAAATCTACTTTCATGATAAAAATAAACAGCAGCAAATGTCCTTATTTCCTTTAATGCTAGTCTCATCTTTGTTTCCAGTTTTAGAACGGCTCAACCAGATTTTCCTACACTCTAACATTCCAACCCTGATTGCACCTCAGCTTACTTATTTATTTCTCCACTCTTATCGCTCAAGATTTCGACATATGGTCTTTCTCCCCAAACCGCAATCTCTTTCAATGATTTCTCCAGTAACCATAGACCCGAGGCCAGTAACTGGCTGAATTTAGTCTGCAGAACTGTTTTTTTTTTTTATTTGGTTGGTTTTGGCTCCTCTAATGGTTTTTTAACTTGCTGAATGATTGGCCAACAGAGGTCTGTAGACTTCCCATGGTCTTGTTTCTCTGGAAGAACCTAAAGACTCACATTCTTGCATGTCAATGAGGGAAGCTGAGGCCAAATTAGCCCTAACAGAAGCTTTTCAGGTTGCCCCAGTTCCCACCCAGCCACCAATTTGGCTCCAGGAGGCATTTCTTTTACAAGTCTTGCCTCAGATCACTCCCTATCCTCCCCCCAGATTTACTTTTACTCTCTTTTTCATGTCTATGTCAACGTTTTTACAGTCAAGTTCCTCCAATAACTAGCTGTTATCTGGCTTTCACTCAAATGACGCTGTGGAAACATTTCTTACTGGGTTTTCCCAAAATTTTCCAGCTATTAATTCCCACCTTTTACTAACGCATTCAAACTAAATGACCGTGCCACTAAAAATACTGCCTCAATACACGAGTACAAGAATGGATGGGAAGACAGAACCAAAATCTGAAACTAGTCTAACAATTATCTTTCATGAAGCAACCATTACTTAAACATTTTAAAATCAGCAATTCACATTTATTGAA
>NW_011473043.1:4236-6442 GCF_000754665.1 Bison bison bison
ATTGAAGCATCCACTGTGAGCCTAAGTATATCCTAAGGTCAGGACTTAAAGTTTCAGGCTTCTAAAATACTGGAAAAAACACAAAGATAAATTATTTACTCACATAAAAATCAATATGTATTTCCTTGGTGTCTGTGAAGTGCCAAGCAGTACACACATAGAAAACTTTGGTTATGTGAACATGCTTTTGTACATTCAGAAATACATACTGCAGAGCCGTGATTTTTTATATATCAAACACAAAATTAGTTTCCATCATGACATACACTATTCCACTGAACATTTTTAAGATTAATGAACTTGAAAAACTTTCCATTAAGCCATGTTATTTATGAAACTGATTAATTTCTAAGTTAGCTCACAAAGGTTTATTTACTGCTACTGCTGCTAAGTCGCTTCAGTCATGTCCAACTCTGTGCAACCCCATAGACAGCAGCCCACCAGGCTTCCCCGTCCCTGGGATTCTCCAGGCAAGAACAGTGGAGTGGGTTGCCATTTCCTTCTCCAATGCATGAAAGTGGAAAGTGAAAGTGAAGTTGCTCAGTCGTGTCCGACTAGTGACCCCATGGACTGCAGCCTACCAGGCTCCTCCGTCCATGGGATTTTCTAGGCAAAAGTACTGGAGTGGGGTGCCATTGCCTTCTCCGCAGGTTTATTTAAGATTTATTTAAATACTCAATATACAATAAAAATCCTGTCTATAGCAATACTGGTAAAAATGAAAGATATAACTAACTAGAAGTAGCTTTATCATTCATTCTTTTACTTGAGGAAGAAATGATGGGACAGGGAATGGAGATTTCTGGACAGCTTGTGCTGTGTTTCGTATCACTGACACCGAAGGGCAGTAGATATTGGTGATCAATAAATGGTTTGAATTGGATGAGATTTGGAAAGGAAACTCCCTAATTTCACCAGATTTAACCTGCTGGTGACACTGATACCACATGTGATTTTTCTTCAAATAACATCACTTCCCATTGCGCTGGGTGAATCACTACAGCCTGAGCTTGGGCTTCTCTTTTGAAACACACATAACAAAGATATCAAGACCTCCCCCAGAGATCAAGGAGTTGGAACAAAAGGAGAAAGAACAAAGGTTATCTACAGAGAATGCTTGTAATCTAGAAAGATGACTCAGCCATATCTAGCTGTGGCAGATTCTGTAGGTTGGTTCACTCAATACTCATTTTCAAAGTCTTTTTCCACTACAAAGTCTGGAGGATCTCAATTCTTTAATCCACCAGTGGCAAACAGGCAGACATGAAAAGAAAGAAAGTGAAGTCACTCAGTCGTGTCCAACTCTTTGCGACCCCATGGACTGTAGCCCACCAGGCTCCTCCATCCATGGGATTCTTCCAGGCAAGAGTACTAGAGTGGGTTGCTATTTCCTTTTCCAGGGGATCTTCCTTCTCTAGGGATCAAATCCAGGTCTCCTGCATTGCAGGCAGATGCTTTACTGTCTGAGCCACCAGGGAAGCCCCATGTAGACATGGCTTTGGTCAATGCTTAACAAGGTATCTGCTGGGAAAGGTTTCCTTTTCCAAAATGAAAGACAAAGAGCCTGAGCTGGATAAGGTCCTTTCTCCTTCCTGCCTGAGGGGCACCCATCATTAAGCTACTAGGAGGTCAAAGGTCACTCACTAAAGATGCTACAGCAGAACAGAGGCCCAGATCTCTGATGCCATCACTGAACTCTGCCTTAGCTCTCTACTGTCTCTAGGTTGTTTGTTATTAAAAAACAGCAACAACAACAACAACAACAACTCCTCTGTGGTTAAGACACAACCAGTCAGATGTTTTGTTACTTGCAGCAAATGTATTTCTGACTGACACATTAATCGAACTATAAGCAACAAGACACAGAATACCAAATAGAGAGCACCATTTTTTCCCTTGCAATTCTCCTTGGGGTAGAGGAAGAAAGCAGTAAAGAGATCTTGGATCAGAGTTCCCCATTCTTGCTACCAAGTGGTGCCACTGATGTAGTTAATTTCATGTTTAAAACAATGTTACAATAGAGGGCTTATATGGCTAAGGCTAGACATAAATAGATCTGCAGAACATCCAACAAGGCATTTATTTTGAATGAGGCTATCACAAATCTGTTTCCCCATCTATTTCCCATGAAGTGATGGGACCAGATGCCATGATCTTAGTTTTCTGAATGTTGAGCTTTAAGCCAACTTTTTCACTCTCCTCTTTC
>NW_011473043.1:7677-8105 GCF_000754665.1 Bison bison bison
CTTGGAAGGAAAGTTATGACCAACCTAGATAGCATATTCAAAAGCAGAGACATTACTTTGCCAACAAAGGTCCGTCTAGTCAAGGCTATGGTTTTTCCAGTCATGTATGGGTGTGTGAGTTGGACTGTGAAGAAAGTCGAGCACCGAAGAATTGATGCTTTTGAACTGTGGTGTTCGAGAAGACTCTTGAGAGTCCCTTGGACTGCAAGGAGATCCAACCAGTTCATTCTAAAGGAGATCAGTCCTGGGTGTTCTTTGGAAGGAATGATGCTGAAGCTGAAACTCCAGTTCTTTGGCCACCTGATGCGAAGAGCTGACTCATTGGAAAAGACTCTGATGCTGGGAGGGATTGGGGGCAGGAGGAGAAGGGGATGACAGAGGATGAGATGGCTGGATGGTATCACTGACTCGATGGACGTGAGTCTGAG
>NW_011473043.1:8205-9725 GCF_000754665.1 Bison bison bison
AGGAGGAGAAGGGGATGACAGAGGATGAGATGGCTGGATGGTATCACTGACTCGATGGACGTGAGTCTGAGTGAACTCCGGGAGTTGGTGATGGACAGGGAGGCCTGGCATGCTGCAATTCATGGGGTCGCAAAGAGTTGGACACGACTGAGTGACTGAACTGAACTGATCACAAATCTGATTTGGCTCAGATATGAGGATAAGAATTTTTAAATATACTAGTTATTTCTCTGAAAATTAATGTCTACATATATATGAACACATATAAGTAACTCATTTTTCATTAACTCTTTAGACATTGTCATATCTTTCTCTCTTCATTAGTGTAAAATCTCCTTAGAGCCAAGTAGCATCTTTCCTTATTTGTCACCCTTTTTTTAAAAAATATAAATTTATTTATTTTAATTGGAGGTTAATTACTTTACAATATTGTATTGGCAAAACCAATACTCACCACTCTTAAGACAAATGTTATTTTAAAAAACTGTTTAGCTTTGGTAACTTTCAACTATTCAGAAGCCTTAAAACTCAGATTAAGACTTTGTAGTTGATCCTTTATGTAATTGTCAGTTTTTGCTTCTAATTGAAAGTGATTTGCATCCTCCCTCTGCCTCTCTTCATTCTCTGGTCCCCAATCCCCACCCATGTCCATTCCCTTCAATATCACTGTGAAGAAAATAGATGCCAAAATGGACATCAGTGGAAATCTGACCCTAATTAGCATGGGAAAAACAAATTAATCTTTTGCAAAACTCTCTTTTGGTAACTGGTACTCACCACTTAATCTTATTAGGGAAAATAAACTGTTTGGGTTTCTATTATTGTTATTATTTGATAAGTGGAAGGAGATAATGTGTTAAATCCTTAAGCATGGATAGTTAGTCCAAGCTAGTACACAATTCAAGCTATTTAAGTGACCAGGAACATAGTAAACTGTGCTGCTTTCTAGTTGGAGGTGGGGGAGGGTGTGGGGAATGGGTGATGTGACTCAAACTGCCCATGCATGCAGAAGCCTCATTAGAGTATGATGTTTATAAAAATAAAGTATGTTTCAGCTTTATGTGTTACTTTTTCTGGAGACCAGATACTAGTCCTTTTAAAGATGCTAATATAGAAATCATTCTCAAGAAGAAAAAAAAAGACTCATCACTTAGCTGCAGCTGTTATAAAATTAATCAATGGCAGGAGCTTTTCATTAGATAATGGACTGCGTTGTCCCCAGACACAGACTGAGGATGCTTTTAATAAGAAAGGATGCCTTAGGGATAGATCTGCATTCACCCATCTGTGTGTCTAGACAATACATTTGAATCAAGAAATGAAATTTTCATGTAAGCGGGAAAAGACTCTTCTTTATCACTTCAAAACTCTGATGTGGTTGGACGTTGCCTGATAGAAAGCATGCCCTCCCTCACTCATTTGAGAGTCCAGTCCAAGAGTTAGGCAGACTGAGTTCCTCTGCACACCTCCTAGATGGCTCTGAAGTCACACCAATGAGTGCTCGCCTTTCCCCTTTCAGT
>NW_011473043.1:9825-10997 GCF_000754665.1 Bison bison bison
TGACTCTTAGGTCAACCCTTTTTGTACCCAGGCTTCCCTGGTAGCTCAGTGGTAAAGAATCTGCCTGCTAGTGCAGGAGACGCAGGTTCGATCCCTGGATCAGGAAGATGTGCTGGAGAAGGAAATGGCAGCCTACTTCAATATTCTTGCCAGAAGCATCCCATGGACAGAGGAGCCCATGGGGTGGCAAAGAGTCGGAAACAACTCAGCAACAACAAATTCCCTATAGAGTTCAAGAGGTTAAAACAGAAGTGGCGGGCTCATGGCAAGAGGAACTCTAACATTGATCAAGTGCTCAAGGGCAGATGGTGTTGCACTTAATGCCACTGAGTGCTCACAATGCCCTGAGTTCCATATCACTTCGCTCATTCAAGATCAAGAAAAAGAGGCTCACAGATCTTTAGTATAATAACTTCCCTAGGGTTGCAGCCCAGAGCCTGGATTCCAGGCCAAGTTGTTCTGACTCCCAAAGTACTGGATGGCCTTCCTTGCTCCTCTGCTACAGGAGATAGGGGGCTTTGCTTGCCCAGTGTGTTTGTTACCCCAGCCAGCATGAGGGTGATGGGCAGTACACTCAGAAGGGCCACGATGCATGGCGTCAGGGGACAGAGAGAGGGTGGGGTAGGGATGTTGAGAGATCACAGAACCTTCATGCAAAGAAAAATCAGGACCAGAGACAGGAAAGCTGAAAGGTCAGTGGAGTGACCAGGAAGGCAACTAGACCTCTTAAAATTAACTGTCCAGTTCTTACCCAGAGAAGCTTTCAGAGTAAAGGAATAAACCCCAGCATTGTGAGTTTCTACCCCCAAAGGATTGCTTCCATAGAAACACGGACTGCATTCTATTCACACCCTGCAGTATACATCAGGCACTCTGAGGGTTAAATTCGATTTTCTGACCTGAGGACCTAACCACCATTTATAAGCCATTTTATTCCAAGTTGTAAGCAACTAGCTTACAAATAAACTTTCGGAACACAGCCCAAGGGGAAGTTCAAAAAGGACTAAATCTTGTCTCAAGGCAGGAATGTGATTCTTGCCTGATTGCTGAGGGATTTAATGGTTACTGGGCAACCAGGAATTAAATTCTTTAGGTAGCTTTAACTTATCTCTACCTACTCCTTATGGGTATTCTTTGGGGGATAAATAAAAAACCGTAACTTTCATCAAATA
>NW_011473043.1:11345-13067 GCF_000754665.1 Bison bison bison
TCTTTTTTCCCTCTTCCCTGCAGAGAAGGGGTGCTTTAGTTAAATTCATCAAACAGCCGAGGAACCCTCTTAAACAAGCAAATGCCAAAAATTTGCACATACACCAGAACCATCCTGTTCCTATATGTTCTCTTATTGATCATTGTATTTTACTGTAGTAAGAACACTTAACAACCTAACTGCAGGGTCCCTTCCCTGAGAGAGCCAGAGAATAAAACACAAAGGCTCATTCTAAGCGGGTCTTTGAAACTACTCTTTCGGCTTAAGGGTTTCCACTTGCTCCAATTTGAACAGAGACTGGGTGATTCTTAAATCCTGACAAATATTTGACACCTTCACATCACATTGGAAAAAGAAAATTTCCAAGAAGCCAGCAAGTCCTAATTTTTCCCCTGTGAGAGGACTTTCTAGACCTTGCAATCTTAAGTTTTCAAGATTCAGCTCCTTCTAAAGTACCCTGACATAGAAAGTCAAGACTATGCGGAGGTGGAGTGTGTCATAGGAGGAAGTTGGGAAGGGAGGATGTACACATTTCTTTTCAAGAACATCAGCATCCAACTTCGGAAGCAGGCAGCCAGGTCCTAGGCACGCCCTTAATTATGTCAGGGCTAGTTCACCCTCCCCGTACTTTCAATAATCTTAATTCCTCCACTTCATAGGAATGGTTTTTGTTCGTTTTAGACATCCTGAGAACCAGTTAGCTTTTATACGGTTTCTAACGGTTGTCTAGTTTGACTTAAAGGTCACTAGTCACCAATTTTCAACCTCTTTAACATTTATTTCTGGGTGTTTGTCTCATAAAAATACAAATACAGCTCTCCATGTAACAAATTTTCATTCATAACCTGTCAGGCTGCTATTCTACAGGGGAAAAAAAAAGTGCTTTAGTTTAGTTATATAAAAGGTGATGGCATCAAAGAACAGAACACCATATGTGTAATGGTATCAATGGTTAAGGGCACATTTATGTGCCTATACGCTTGTATCAATATATGCATAAAATATCTACAGAAGGAAACAGAGAACTCTGTCAATAATTGCTTCTGCAGAGCGACATTGGTGGACTGATAGCAGGGCTGAGAGAAGACTTACTTTTAATTATATATATATTTTTAAATTTTCTTGGCTGCATCACACGACATGTGAGATTTTAGTCCCCTGACCAGCGATCAAACCTGTGCCCCTTGCATTTTAAGTGCAGAGGCTTAACCACTGGACTGCCAGGGAAGTCTGAGACACTTTTCACACTGCCCACTTGAATTGTTTCATTTTTTTAAAATCATGTGCACATGTTACTTTACAAAATGACTGTTAAATCTGTCTTCTTTTTCATACTTCTCTGTGATTTCTTCCAAATTCTTGGTTTCATCCACTATCTTCCACAAGAGTGTTACTGTATAATGGCAAAACTAATGTCTAGAGACCAAGAAAAGTTGGTGGGTTCTAGCTATGACTTTACCGTAAAAGAAGAGTACTAATGATGGCCATTTATTTGGTGTTGACTCTATGTTAGTAATAAATACATACATTCTCATATAATGCCTCCAACTCTGATATTGTTATTTCAGTCCCATCTTATAGACAAGCACAGCAAAGGCCTAAAGGTTGAAACTCCAATCTGCTGGACATTAAAGCCACACCCCTCCATCATGAAGCAGTCTTCCAGCATCCTGGGGCAAGTGACCTCAACTTCCCTGAGTAGTTTCTTTAATGGTGCAGGGA
>NW_011473043.1:13220-16174 GCF_000754665.1 Bison bison bison
CTCTGTCCATGGGATTTTCCAGGCAAGAATACTGGAGTGGGTTGCCATTTTCTTCTCCAGGGGATCTTTTCGATCCAGGGACTGAACCCTCGGACCTGCGTCTCCTGCACTGGCAGGCAGATTCTTTATCACTGAGCCACCTGGGAAGCCCATTTCCTATATAGAGTGCAATACAAATACAAAGACTCTTTTTATCAAGTTTATGATCCTAAAATAGGCTTCCCTGGTGCCTCAGATGGTAAAGAGTCTGCCTGGAGTGCGGGAGACCCAGTTTTGATCCATGGGTCAGGAAGATTCCCCTGATCCTAAAATATTTTTTTAGTTCCCCTTTCCAAAAGCACTCAGGGGATTTCTTCTTCAAACTACCACTATCATGTCCCCGGAAGAAAGTTTAGCTCATGAGCTAAATCACTGAGTTAGGAGTTTAAAGTATATTTAAATCCCAGCTATGCCATGTGAACAAATTACCTATACTCTCTGAGTTTCATCCATGCAATGGAGATAATAATATACTTCACAGAGCTTTTGAGACAATGGATGAGAAATATATGCTTATGGTATCAAAGTTTGCACACCTACATGAGCAATCCCAAATAAATCTTTGTAGACAGATGAACTCTTATAAATAAATCCTTAAGCACATAAAATCAATGCGATTCTGATACAGCCTACTGTCCTAATCAATCTGCAATTTCCTCTCTTTGTTTAGTGGTATCACCATTCTCTGGGTCATGAAGGTGCAAAGTATAGAAGGTATCTTATAACTCTTCTTTTTTCTTTAAAACCTACCAATCTGTGATTACGTTCAGACAACTCTACCTTGGAAAGAAAACTTTTACTATCATGGCCCCATGTCTTTCCCCCATGGCTATTCTAAGGCCTTTCCATCTCAACTGCCACAACGCAAAACAAAACAGAATAAACTAATCTCTTCCCTCTCTTCCTTCAACCAAACCATCCCATCAAATTCTCATTCCTCAAACCAGAACACAGACCTCAGCATGTCTCTCTTCTACAGATTCAACATTTTCCCACTGCCAATCAAATGAAATTTAAATTTCTCATTCTATAATTTAAGGCACTTTAATTTACGCTGAATTCAATGGTACCAAATCAGGTTTTTCTTCAAAAATGTGAAGATTCTCAAAGAACAATATTCTTACTGGCCCTCAAACAAGCTAGCCTTTCTCTCAACTATACCTTTGCTTATGCCGGTACACTATCTGGAATATCTAAGTCTACACTTTATTTCACATAGTCTTACAAAATTCCTTCCTAGAACAATGTTTTATTCTACTCTCCAAATCATTTCCCCAATGATTCTTATCAGTTTTGCTTTTTCTACGTGTATAAGGTGCCGTACATTTGACCTTGATACTATGTAAGTTAGTATACAGTCTTATTGTATATGGTAACTATCTCATGTATGTCAAGTCTAGAAGGTATCTTATAACTCTTCTCTTTTCTTTATTCCCCAAAGGAGACAGTCTAGTCTTTCGTGAAGCTGAAATACTGCTTTTCAAGAATCTATATACAACCAATAGAGTGATACCAGGCAATAATAAGCTCTGGGTATGTGTGTTAGCTTGAATTTAAACCTTCAGACTTTCCAAGTTGAGATATTTAAATTTGCCTTGGAAAACAAAATGGGTGTATGCTGGCATTCATAAACCACTACATCAGCGACAAGAGAAAATAACACGGCTATCATTTGGGTTGCAAAGGCAGAAAGGATGTAGAAGAACTTAAGCATTCTTCCACTGGCCA
Source organism: Bison bison bison (assembly GCF_000754665.1). Classification (NCBI taxonomy): domain Eukaryota; kingdom Metazoa; phylum Chordata; class Mammalia; order Artiodactyla; family Bovidae; genus Bison; species Bison bison. The sequence continues at coordinate 14,988 of NW_011473043.1, forward strand.
CAGGCAAAGCCCGTGCTGTGCCCCACTCGCTATCACAAGGTCCACTGCCTATCCAGGTTCACCCCAGCTCGGGAGATGGACGGGGATCATTCCTTACATTGGGCTGGCCAAAGAGTTCATTTGGATTTTTACAGGATATAATGGAAAAAACCTGAATGAACTTTTTGGCCAACCTAATATTTCTTTGTGTCCTGTTGCTCAGACAGGACCTGGAACATTCTAAATACTCCATATTTGTGAAGGAAAAAGAATCCCATGTGACTGTATAACAATGGTAGGTGTGAGTTTCCATCACTCACAAGGCAGGAGACAACCTTCCTCTGCGACCCATACCGAATACACCTTTAATAACAGAACTAATGTAGTTTAGGGCTCTGCAGATACAAGAAAGACTGAAGAAACTGGAGGTGGCACAGAGATAAGAAAATTCCACAATGTGTGGGCAATAGGTCCACCAAGGATGGAGTAAGGAATTAGGCTTATTTAGCTTGGAGAAGAGAAAGCTAAAGCATAGTTCACAAGCTGTACTGATGTCATCATGAGTCTCTTGTCACCAGGGTCTGTCAGCACAATGGAAAACAAAAAGCTTATATTATGTCAGAAAAGCTGGGCAGAGTTTGGTTTGCTTTAAATTCTGGTTTTGCTTTCACAGTACTCACAAAAGAAGAGAAAGGCCGAGTAAACATTTAAAAGAAGATGACCACGGTCACTAGTAATCAAAGATGTGTAAATAATAAGGACGATATGGTTTTACTTTACAACTTCACAACTCAAAGTCATGCTCCACACTGGCCAGGGCATGCAAGGTGAGTACTTTCCTATATTAAGAGTGTACATGGGCACAGGCTTTTTGGAGAGAATTTCAGGCAGTATATTTACCATGAAACTCAAAACATTATTATCCTTTGACTTGGTGATTACACTTCAGTGAATCAAATACAGAAAAGCTTTATGCACAAAGATGTTCCTCACAGGCCTACTTAGAGCAGTGAAAAAACTGGAAACAGCTGTGGAAAATATTATTGGCTCCATACTCTTTAACTGCACCTTGGCCAGAAACTGTAACTGAAGCAAGAGGCTACAAGCCTTAATTGACAGTGTCGCAAAGAACCTTGAACAGCATGTGATCATTCTAAGCACAAATGTTTTGGGAAGACAGTGTGTTCTACCAGTCACTGCTGCTGCTG
>NW_011473043.1:16500-16652 GCF_000754665.1 Bison bison bison
CTTACAGGAACTTATCATAAAGTTGACTTTCTGTCTACATGTGTTTGCTAAGAAGGCAAAGATTTTTCTGGAACACTGAAAGCTTCCAAGGAGAGTTGCCTTGTCACCTCAAGAGCATAGATATTTGGCAAAAGAAGTGGTAACAATTAACA
>NW_011473043.1:16752-18902 GCF_000754665.1 Bison bison bison
TATTTGTAGTAGAAAAGCATTTGTTCGTGTAAATATATAAACTATATTTATCATAGGATAAATTTTTATCGACCTTCTGATTCCTGACTGCCTATTTTTGACTACACTGACTTTATTCTGTAACATCTCTAATACATTAAGTAGCTTTTTGGACAGAAGACATCATAACACTTTACTTGGCCTGCTCCTCAGAAGCCTGTTTATAATAAATCTCCAGAATCTTAGAGATTTATTTCCATAAATTCAACATGAGTTTGAGTTTTCTTTGTCATTAATTAATTTTTAGAAAATAAGAAATTATTTTTTAAAAGTGGTATTTCAAGAAAATGTAACTTGGAAAATGACATCCCCAAAGAATTTAAGAATGAGAGAAAACTTGGGGCACTGACCAAAGCAGGATACATTATAAACATATTACCTCAAACAACTACATATTAATAAAAATGCATAGAAGAAAACACTGGAAGCAACTCTCTAAAATGTAAATGGTGGTTATTTCTGGGCAAAGAGATTTAAAGTGATTTTTGTTTCCTTTTACACTTCATCTTTCCCAATTTTTGGAATGCACATATGTTTTTTACTGTTCATAAAAGTAAGATTACTATAAAAATGTTTATACCTTCAATACTATTTTTAGCCTGTGGTCCCTAAAGTTTAGGATTCACAATGCTTGGCACACTCTCACGTATTTCTTGAGTCAAGGAACCAAAGAAAAATTGAGGCTATCAGCACATCCAATTGTGTTTACTGTTTCCTTGTTATTTAAATTCCAAGTCTATAATGACACTTTCTTTCAAGGGCCTCAGCTCCTTGATTATTATTCCTTTTAGAACAAAATTAATTCCAGGGTAGCAGTTTACCTGGTTTTGCTAAGACATCAAATTGACAATGAAATATACAATTTAATTGATAGTCCTAACTTTCATTACTATGAGACTTTATCTTCTACTTTCTGGAAAGAACTCTATCTCTCCAGAAACTTCCATGTTGCTAGTTTAATCATCTGCCTTAGGAAAACATTGTCTACATCCTTCTGTCTTCTTGAGTGGGATCTGTCTTCTTCCCCAGCAAAATCGCCTTCCCTTGCTCTACTGGGTTTCATTCAATGAACATTTATTTAGAGGTTACCATGTGCCTGGTGCTAGTGACAAAGATGAGGAAGACAGTTCCTGCTTTAAAGAAATTCATTCGTTAGTCTTGAGACACTTGAGCATAAATAACTATAAATAATGCAAGTACTATAATCAAATGTGTGTGAGCTTATTCTTAGTGTCTGGACTTCTGTGCAGACAGCTTCTTGACGGCTCCCTCCTCTTTGCTTGTTTCCTTTGAACCCAGTGTGCCCTTTCAGTACCTCATCCAAGTTGCTTCAGACTCAGACAATCCCACAAGCTTTTAAGACTCTGTGTTTCTCTTCCCTGCATATTGGCAGATGGCTGACTGCATCATGGTCCATGAGGTCTCCTGTTCTTTAGTCATCTGCTTGCTGGTTCTCAGATCCATTCTCTGACCTTCCCCCTGCTCTGCTCACTACGACAGAGAATGGCATTTTCCTGCTCCCTGACAACCAGCTTCTGAGCAAGTGTGGCCAAAGGGAGTCAGTGGCAGAAGCACAGTGGGAGGGGGCAGGAGGAAGGATAGGCCAGGCTATTTCGTCCTTTCTCTCTCTGTCTTCAGCACAAGCTCTGGGAGTAGCCTTGTCTCCCCTGTGGCTCCCGCTCCCCCTGCCCCTCCACTGGCCCCTCCCTCAGTGGTCCCACCTGGCCACTGGTTCGAGCTCCAGGTGATGGCCCTGGTAAAACCATCTCTTGGCACTGTCCCTCCAGCCCTGGCTACAACAGAGGTGCCATCTGTCTGTTTGGTCACCCAATGATGGAAGAGCTGAGAAGCCAACTTCCTGCACAAATTCCCTCTGTCTGAAATAACTTGAGTGGTTTCCATTTTCTGACTGGACCCTGACAGATCCATCATCCAAGTCAAAAATCTCAGTGTAAAAACCTTCCACATGGGGGACTTCCTCAGTGGTCCAGTGGTTAAGACACTGTGCTTCCACTGCAGGGGGTGTGGGCTTGATCCCTGGTCGGGGAACTAAGATCCCACAAGCCATGTGGCGAGGCCAACAGGGTAAAACAAAACCAAACAAACCTTCA
>NW_011473043.1:19010-20125 GCF_000754665.1 Bison bison bison
TTCTGGTCTCATCCCTCCTTACCTCTGTAGCCACTCCCTTGTCCCCTCCCTACCATAACAGTACTGCCACCACTTCCTCTGCATCAGGCATTTCTCTGGGCATGTCACATTATTTCACAGGCTTTCCCCTTTCTTTTTACTCTTGAGTTATTGTACATGTTTCTTTCCTTTGGATAAGGAAGGACACGAGGTAGGATAACAAAACTAACAGTAAGTAGTGCTGTATCATTATCACCATCAATAGTAATTATAGCTCCTTGAATAGTTACTATTTCAGACATTTTGTAATGTACATATATTCTTTCTAATTCCCATAACGCTCCTCAAGGTAAGTACTGTCATAAAAATTTAACAAATCACAAAACTGGGGTACAAAGTTGTTACTGCTTTGTGTTTGGCCACAGAGAAGTGGTGGCAGAGCCAAAATTTCAGATCCACGTCTTGCCAGCCTCAAAGTCAATGAACTTATTGTCTTGCTACATCATGTTACCTGCTAACCTCAACTCATTAAGTGACATTAATTCATAGTATAATCAACCTGTTTCCTACTGACTTCAACACACAACAGAGAGTACACACACCGCATTTTATGTTCCAGATAAAAACCAAACTTGCTAGCAAGGCCTAGGAATTGGTAAAGAATACAGATCCCATTCTTTGCCTGAATTTTACTCAACTGGAAAAATATCAATATAAAATCTTGTAGGAAATATTTTCTAGGTGTTCATCTTTGGTGTCAATTACCCTTTCCCAAGGACACTTGATTTGAGTTTACATGTATACTTTCAAAAATGAAATGCTCTAGCAGAGTGCCACTCAAAGTACAGTTTTCCCACAAAGAGACAAATTGGGACTGGGTCAAGCAATTTGTATAGCAACTTCACAGTGCCGTGACATCCAAATGTGTATTCAATGGGGCCATTTCACTGAATGAGATACAGACTAGCTCAAGCATGGCTGAACTTGTGCAGTGAGTCACGTGATATGAGTGTACACTAGTCAGTTTTGATAAGACCACCTGAAAGTCCGTGACATACTGGATGTTTAAAAAAACAATTGTCCTTCATCAGTTGAAGAAACACTGCTCTAAAACTGACAGCCTCTTTGTAGAACTT
>NW_011473043.1:20225-21200 GCF_000754665.1 Bison bison bison
GCTTGATAAACAATATGTGTGTAAACATATAAATATATGGGCACATGGGCATGCACACACACAGATGCAAACTCATAGGTAACGTATGTCCTGGTTACATAAGCTTCGATTATAAGAAGGCACAAGGACTCTGCTGGAGTGATGCAAAGGATCAAGACTTTGTGGAATGGCCAATTCTCAAACATTCTTGCAGAATATCACCAGTTCACAAACACGTTAATGACTTATCCACTATGTCAGAAGGAGAGTCTTTCAGAGTATTTTTAGGTCACTTTATTACTACTATGGAGAGTATGGACTTTAAAAACTTACTATCTATTTTATATGAGAGTCCTGAATGTTTTGGATCTCTTTCCAGCAAAACTGCAGCTCCTAAGAGACATACAGAGGTAATCAGACTTCTGTGCTTAAAAAAGAAATATTGGCAATGTCTGAAAAAGAGTTGACACGTTTTTAGATGCCTTTACTTTGTGTGCAAAAAAACTATCTTCTGCAGACCCAACTACATAAAATGGTCCACATCCAGCACTTTTCTCACAGCTGCAGGTGTAACCTTAACGTTCCTCTTATTTAGATCCAGTAAACCACCCCAATTTTGGCAGCTCTTTACAATTGTAAACCAGTCTAAGCCTGAAAGAGAATCCTTTTGAGTTTCCTTCTGAAATAAGCTTTGGAAGATGCAATTCAGAAACATCTATGCATTTAGGTTCCTCAATTAGAAGCTTTAAATCAAGTTATTTGAACAAGAAGAATATTATAAAAGGATATCCCATTAAAATGCCATAAATTCAGGTTCTAAGATTACATTTCTATTTTACAAATGGGGACGATCAATTGATCTTAACTGAAGTTAAAAGAGCTGATTATTTTTCTTTTCTCTTTTATAAGCAGGATAGAAGTGAAGGAAGACCATTCATAACAGCCTTAATGTCTTATGCCTTCTATTTTGCTAATCTGAGTAAATCTCCCGTGTTA
>NW_011473043.1:21314-22291 GCF_000754665.1 Bison bison bison
TTTGTGCCTCAGCCTGCTCAAGTTAAGACAGAAAGAAGGAAACTGTGGCCCTATCCACTCATATGGAAGCATTATTTTCCAAATCAAAATCAGGAGCCTACTCAAGCGGATGGTAGGACAGAAGACCTGAAACTGGCAGAAAATTCACATGCCAGCTATGTACCTAATTTATAGCTGCGTAAGGATTACATACAGTTATTTTCAAAAGGTCTTTGCACACTGTAAAGTGCTACAAAGATGGAAGTACAATAACTACTCATGCAATGCTCTTATTATTCATATCTTCCAGGCTGGTGGCCACAAAGGAGGCCTGGAGAGTTGGGTACAGCGTGCATAAGGCTGAGCCAAACCCAGCCAGAAGTTCAATTAAACCCAGACATTTAGATATGGAAGGTTGCTGCCCAATTTGGTAAGTCAGAAATCTGAAACTGAGGGAAAGCAAAGGACCAGCTCAAGGTCACAGCCAAGCGGGGATCTGAATTGAGATATTCTTTCCAGCTCAAGGTGCTATGGTATAAAATGCAAAGACAGAAGATTTAATCCTTAACAATACTTAAAGAAATAGAGACAAGAGAAGGAAAATGCAAAACATTGAGTAGCTTGAGTAGGTTGAGTACAGCTGAGTTTATAAAATATGCTGCGATAATCATTAGGACATGCTCCCCGTGCAGAAGGAATTCAGTCATTCACAGTACTACTCGCCAGAGCATCCTCAGGAGGGAATATTTAATGGAATGGAGAAAGCCTACCGAAAGAGAGAGAATATGCTAACTTCATTTCTCTTCCTCTTGGTAATCTGAGGAAAGAACTATAGGACTTGTATGACAGTGTTTCTAACTCTATGTGCGGAGTGTGTGTGCATGCTCAGCCGTGTCCCACTCTCTGTGACTCCACGCACTGTAGCCCACCAGGCTCCTCTGTCCATGGAATCCTCCAGGCAAGAATGTTGGAGTGGGTTGCCAATTCCTTCTCCAGGG
>NW_011473043.1:22598-23083 GCF_000754665.1 Bison bison bison
TGGAAATCAACTCTATATGAGCAGCTACAATTGTTTATTAATGACGATACTGATGCATCTTGAAAAGCCTCTTAGCCTTTTGACTCTCTTCACTAGGGCTGCTGAAGAATCACACTGGCCTGAGATCCATCAGACCCTAGAACTGAGCCCTCACTCGAATCCTCTGAAGTTCTTCTCAGGCGTTAGGGGCCACATGCTGATGGACTGCCTTCAAATCACAAGGGTTTTTAAGACCACTTTTCCTAAGAATTCCTAAAATAGTTATAAGCCTATTTTTGAAAACAGAGATTCTGCATCATTTGGTTGAATATCATGCAAAGTGGGCTCCAGACTTGGGGCGACAGCTAAGAGGGGCTAGGTCCTTTTAGAGAATGCCAGACCCACAGAAAAAGAAGGCAACCAATTCCCCCAGAATTGGTTTTTTCCCCTAGAAAAAAACTGGTGGTGAAAGAACTTCAAAAAAGGAAAAGGTAATTGGGTTAAGA
>NW_011473043.1:23183-27208 GCF_000754665.1 Bison bison bison
TCATGATTCTCTCTTAACATTATCCTATTTTTTTAAAACCTATGTCTCCTTTACAAACTGCTGTTCCTGTGCTGCACTGCTGGTATGCCCCATGTAAACACCTCATACTATAGGGCAGAAAGAAGCCAGGGAATGGACCACATAAAGATTTTATTGTATTTATAATTAATATACTCTCAATAAGACAAACTAAGAAATATATTTTGAAAGTATTTTTATTCTATGTCTGTTGGGGAGGGAGTGCTTTAAAAAAAATGTTTACTTAACATTTCAGTGATGAACTTAAGAACCTAGACATAAATTGTGAGAAAATGACAGGCTTTTTATCATAGAGCAGCACTTTACATAAATCAATATTGTATTAGTATTTCAAAATAAATTCCAGAGCATATTACTACCTAACATCTACTGATTTTTAAAAATGTCTTTTGGAGCCTTAAAGAGCTTTAGGTTTTAAATCACCAAGATAACCGTTTGGAACAACACTCTTGCCACTCTATTCGTAAAGATGCTAATGGAAACCTGAAATTCACCTCATGAATGGAACATATTATTATGTCTAAGAAATGTGGAAGAATATGCCTCTCAACAGCAAATACAGGGCCCAGCAGGTATATTTCCCGAGAGCCTCCCTACTAGAGGGTGGCAGCTTGCCCTCACTTTACCTGTAAGACAGGAATAGGTGGCAGGATCCTCTCCCTATTGGTTGTTTGCCAAAAATGTGCATTTTTTAAAATAGGGGTGATTAAACTTTTAGAAATCCATGTGTCTGCAAAATCAGCCAAAGGTACTTCTTGAAAATTATAATCACAACAAGTTTTGGAAACAACCTGACCCACTCAGCCCAAAGCAAGAGAAAAACAAAATTCAATATTTTGGTCCAATACCCTCATTCTAAGGATAAGGATAATAAGGCCATGCTAAAAAAAAAAATGGCAAATTTTGTTTTTTAATATACCACTCACCCCACCATATTCAGGGTAGTCAGAGAAACATACTGAAAGAAAACTGCTTTTTGAGTTGTTCTTATTGATTTCTTTGTGCAAACAAAACAATGCTTTTGCCAAATCGTTAATGTTGCATATAAAAATTTTTGGAGCCGTTCCAGTGCTCCACTTCCTAATGACTGTCAGGTCACCACTGTGAACATTTAAAGTATTTTACTAAACCTTGTATTGTGTTTGTGTGGGAACCTGACAATTTCTTCCTTCATAACTTGGAATTTGTTAAACATGTACACAGTTTAAACCAAGGGGAAAACACAGTATTTTTAACCTTTGATGAAAACTCACTCAAAAAAGCCATTTTAGATCTGTTGAGAATAACCTGAAAATAATATTTTTTAAGTCAACTTTTTATGAATGGACATATCTGGAGACTAACAACACATGAGATGATCTCTTTGTGTTTAAATTTATCTGATAAAGTTTATGGGGAATCAGGACTTAACTTTTGTCTATGTATGTGTGATGTGGGGCAAGGTGTGTATGTGACTATTGCTGCTTGTCTGTCACAGGTTCTCATTGGTTAATGAATTAGAGCCCTAGGGACTCTAAGGAAAGGGATAGATAGTACAGATGAAGAAAATTTTCTTGTTAAATATTGTATTGTAAGTAGTATAAACTCACTGTAGAAAGTCAGAAAAGAAGAATGAAAAAGAAAATCACCTAAGAATTCTACTAAGTAGAAATCTGCAAGATTAACATTTTGAGTAATCCCATAGCCTTCCATCAGTTAATGCTCTGGTGCTATTTTTGCCTGGAGAAGGAAATGGCAACCCACTCCGGTATTCTTGCCTGGGAAATTCCATGGACAAAGGAACCTGGTAGGCTGCAGTCCAAGGGGTTGCAAAGAGACACGACTGAGTGACAAAACAACAACAAGGGTCGTAAGGGTACTTAATCTTGTAGGTTATTTCAGGGATGTAGACACCCAACAAACTACTAAGTCCATCACTCCATGTGTACCTGGCAACAGTGAAAGGAAGAGTGTCCACTGTCCAGGAATCCACCATACTATTTCTAAAAATGGAATGGTTTGTTCCAGAAATACCATTCAAATAACTGTCTATCCATAGGTAAAACCGTCAACCCTACTTGTAGCAGGTGCATGGTAACCTACAAGGACATACTTTCATAAGCTAATAAAATAAACGAGGTAATTGCAAACAGTAACAGAAGACCTGGGGTGGATCCCAGGGTAGGTACAGTGTGTTAGTCCCTCAGTCATGTCTGACTCTTTGTGACACCATGGACTGTAGCCCACCAGGCTCCTCTTTCTATGGGGATTTTCCAGGCAAGAATACTGAAATGGGTTGCCATGCTCTCCTCCAGGGATCTCCCCAACCCAGGGATCGAACCCAGGTCTCCCACATTGCAGGCAGATTCTTTATCGCTAAGCCTGGCACATGGTTTCTCTGTACCTGACTTCACCGCCCTGTGAAAGAAGGCTGTTGACACCCTTTACCAGGCACAATGGTTGCTGATATCCATTTCCATGTTCAGCACACACAGAAGGCTCTCAATAAATGGAAGATGCTATGTAATGTGTTACCATTTGAATAAAAGCCTGGGAAATATGTGATTGTGACAAAAATATTGAAAATGTAAGTTTTGAAAGCTGAAAATCAAATTTCAACACTTAGTTCATTTCCAAGATGTTTGTTGTTAGGAGGGCAAAACACAAAATTTCAAAAATGGGGGGAATGAATGGTGGTGGAATTGACCACATATTTATGATGGCAGCATTTTATTCCATGTATATGACCTCAATTAAGTTGATTTCATCAAAGAATAAGTCTGTTAACAAATGAACTCTAAAGTTCCCTGCAACTGTAAAATAACATTATCTTCCACAGTCAGGTGATTTGCCCAAGGTTACTAACCATGCCAGATTACCAGCTTGAATGATCAAGCTACTGAGAAAACTTTAGAAATATGATGATAAAAAGCATATTTAATTCTGATTGAAGATGCAAACACCTCTTCACTGAGAGTTCATAATTAGCTCTGTATCAACCATGTTTGTGAATTCTCATTGCAGAGTACTTCAAAGTAAGCTGGTAGAGTGTACAATGCAATGAAATGGAAAGATATCTGAGGTACATTTCCTTTAGGTGAATAAAAAATGATTACAAAAAGAATGATTCAACTTTTATAAAAATGTATGTATAGAGAGAAATTTTTGAGGATACCTGTTAGATGGCTAAACATTAGTTAGCTAAGAGGTGGGTAACAGATTATTTATCTTTTCTTTTTTTGGTAGCTTATTTATATATTTTTAAACATTTTAAAATTTGAATAAGTATTGATTCTATAATAATTATAATTTTTCATCTTTTTGTGCATATGGAATCTTAGTTCCCCAAGCAAGGATCAAACCCATGCCCCTTGCAGTGGTAGCTCAGAGTCAATCCCTGAACCACCAGGGAAGATCCTCTCATTTTTAAATAAAAGTAAATTAAAATTTTATAACTAAAGATCACTGTGATTAGAACAGGAAAAATTACAAGTGGGTTGAGCCCCTGTAAACCAGAGGTTATAATTAGTAAGTCCAGTTTAAATAAGCTCTTTACTGAAAGATTTCTAGTTTGTCTTGAAAAATCCAGAGTCTTGAGAGCGCTGGGCTAGGATGACCAGCTCCCTCAGCACAGCCACTGTCTACTTCAGATGAAGTCTCATTCTCTCATTTACCAAAACGTAAGCATTCAAGTTTTCCACCTGTGGTCTTAACAATCCAGCATAAAAGCCAGAAACCTTCTGCAGGGGCTGAAAATGTAGCACTTGAAGATTAGTTGATCCTGATTTTCCTTCAGTTTTTAAAAGTGTGTGTGCGTACATATGTGCCTGTACATACACACACACACATACACACACACACAAATACACACACTCTTACTGTGAGACTGGGCTAACATAATATTACTTGTATTGAGTATCTCTGGCTAGTAGAATTTTAAGTGACTTTTCTTTTACACACTTTGGCTTTTTTTCCCCAGATTTTATAGAAGGAACTTCTGTCATTTA
>NW_011473043.1:27378-27629 GCF_000754665.1 Bison bison bison
AGGAACTTCTGTCATTTATATTTTTCTTTATGTTTAATCTTTTATTTTATATTGGAGGATAGTTGATTAATAAGATTGAGTTAGTTTCAGGTATATAGCAGAGAGGCTCAGTCATACATGCACATGTATCCATTCTCCCCAAACTCTCCTCCCATCCAGGCTGCCACATAACATTGAGCAGAGTTCCCTGTGCTAAAGTTTAGGAAAACAATCAGGGCAGGGGAGACGCTAATATCTCCTATCCCATCTTC
>NW_011473043.1:27729-29652 GCF_000754665.1 Bison bison bison
GGCAGCAGGAGCTACACACAGGTACGTGGCTACATAGACGTCGAAAATATATGTCTGAGTATCCTGATTCCCATGGGTTTTCTCACAAAATTTAAAACCCGAAGAGTTCACCTCGTGCATTTCAGTCTGTAAATACATCTAGTCAAAAAAAAGTCTTTAAAAAAAGAGACACTGATGTATAGAACAGTCTTATGGACTCTGTGGGAGAGGGAGAGGGTGGGAAGATTTGGGAGAATGACATTGAAACATGTAAAATATCATGTAAGAAACGAGTTGCCAGTCCAGGTTCGATGCACGATACTGGATGCTTGGGGCTAGTGCACTGGGACGACCCAGAGGGATGGTATGGGGAGGGAGGAGGGAGGAGGGTTCAGGATGGGGAACACATGTATACCTGTGGCGGATTCATTTTGAAATCTGGCAAAACTAATACAATTATGTAAAGTTTAAAAATAAAATAAAATTAAAAAATAAAAATAAAAATGTTTAGTAGTAGAGAAGGCATGACGATTTTTAATTAAAACAACAAGTAGAAAAAAAAAAAAACAACAAGTAGTTACAATGTGAGGGGATTCAGTTCAGATTATTCCTGAGGGATCAAAAATGGCAAGAGAGTGGACTTTCATCAAGCATTAAAAAGACTGGTGTTTCACCCTTATTTGGAGGTTGTGCATCTGTTAAAAAAATTCCAAGTTATGGGAAGGGTGGGTGCTGCCAGGCTCTTACACAAACACAAAACAAGCCATCGTAGACCAATCATTGAAATGTACATGCTAATAACCTGATGCGCTTAGGATTATGAGCACTGGAGTGACTGCAGAAAATTCCTTGACACAACATTCGTGGTTTGGCAAAAGTGTTTTCTTGGTTTCACAAGGAAGAAATCAATCAGAACAACTTGAAACAGTTTTCTTCCTTTGGGGGAAAAAACTGCCATCCATTGCAAATACTTTTTTCCCATCCTTTTAAGCAACAACAACAACAAAAAACTAGTAAGGCCTTTTAACCTGCTCAGATATACTGAATTTTCAGGAATCAGTGAAATCCTAAAACTTATTTTTAACCAACCTCGGAAAAAAAGAAAGCTAATGGTCAATTTTGAATAGAAAGGTGCTGCTGTTTTTCATTTCTTAAAAGAATCTAGTGATATATTTAGATAACAAATGGCTTGCACACTACAAACTACTTTATCCTATGAGTCATCTGTCATTTCATCTGGAGGAAAGATGGCCATGTCCTTACCTAAAGACTGGTAGAGCTCTGTCATTTTAGGATGGTCCCAGCAAGTTGTTTGGGTCTCGTGGCTAAAACATAAAACACAAAGAGAGACTTTAGAATTTAGAACGAGTAATAGAGAAAAAGAGAGACCAAAAAAAAAAAAAAGTACAGAATGCTTTTAGATCATTTGGCTTCATGACTTTAAAGGACTTCCATCCTGTACTGACAAATATTTATTTTACAACAGAAAGGCTCCTACCTTTGCTTTCAATGGGAAAAGCAATATGATCATGATTTTGTAACCAGCATTTGTTTATTTTTTGCACCCACGAGTCTGGTGCACTTCTGTTATCAGAAAAGGGCCTGGATATGTAATCAATAATTGAAAATCAGGGTTTCTTCAGCTATCCAACTCAGAACATACCGAAAGAACACAGACAAGGGTTATTCAACTCTGTCAAAGAGATACTGGACATTAATTTCAGAAATCAATCGCCTCGCTTCTCACTTGCTCTCACTGCCCCTGACACGTTTCCCTTACTTTCTTCTCTGTATCCAGATCTCATCTCCATGATGATGTCAGCTTAGGGTTTATCCATTGCCTGACTCATAGATCATTCCTATCTTCCCACCTCCCATTATTTTAGAGTATCTTTTTGACTCAGCGCTCGCTATGCCACTGCACCTTTTCCTATGTTTACTTGG
>NW_011473043.1:29899-30038 GCF_000754665.1 Bison bison bison
AGTTTAGGTAAATGTGGTTGCCAGCTATCAGCTCCTGCCGCAAAAAGAACAGAACACCTTTGTTCCTCATTCGATTCCGGGAATAAACCTGGGAGAGATAACTACATATACTTTTCCTTTACTTTGGACCATCTACATA
>NW_011473043.1:30138-34070 GCF_000754665.1 Bison bison bison
TGTTAAAGGATGAATTAGTAGAGGTCAGTGACTGATACCTTCTGGCACTCAATATGTGGTCATTTTTGTTATTATGTGGCGCCCCCAAGTTGTTGTTGATTTAGTCGCTCAGTTGTGTCCGACTCTTGTGACCCCCATGGACTGTAGCTTGCCAGGCTCCTCTGTTCACGGGATTTCCCAAATTACTGCCCCTTGAAAGCAAAGCTTTCATTAATTGATTATGATAGAGGTGAGGATCCAACTGTGGTAAGTCAGCCACACCTTAAGACCTTTCATGGGGGCAAAAGCAATGCTCAATATGCACTGCCCCCGTTTTACAGAAAATATGCAAAACAGAGAAACATTTACTGTGGTCTGCTAAATATAACACAATCACAAATGACACAAAGATGTGCGGCAGTTCCCCAAGCTGTACAACTTCAGAGACCAGCCCTCTGATATTTCTCAATCAGTAACTGAACGGTGAAGGCCAGTGAAAGAAATCTACAAGAAAGGGTTCCTTGCTGAAGGGCTGCTTCAGTCTCTTCCACACCTGTCCGTTTCTGTTCGACTTTTCCACAGAGGCAATCCGCATGTGAGGAGTAGACAGGGGCTTCTCAGCTGAGGGAATGTAGCAGAGTAGAGTCCAAGTCTTGCAGAGCAAGACAAGCAAAAGATACAGCGCATGCTGTAGGGAGTTTTAGAAAGCCCCATGTCCACAATGGTTTATGATCTGTAGAAGGGGTGGGAGGGATGGGTACTTTATATGCACAGCACAAGAAGGCTGCAGCTTGCAGCTTCATAGAGAAAAAAAAGTGTTGCTTATTCTCAAGCATTTTTTTAAAGCTCCGAACGAGACCGTGTACCAATTCTGTACACAAGTCCCAGCAAGGAAAGATTACCTGCTATGGAGACCACCCTGCATTTAGGCCTCTGCCATTTCCTATGGCCATCATATGTGAGCCCCAGGGAGAGAAGGAGGGAGAAGAGGGGGAAAGCACATGTGTCCACATGTACAGGCTCTTATTACACACGCTGTGTAATTATAACACACCATCTCCACCACGTGTGGGAGGACTGGAGCATCTTCAATCGATGGGCAGAAAAACATCTGTCTGAGCTGATAAACCTGACCTGACAGAGACAGAGAGAACCAGTCTGAAAAGCTACCATCTGTAATGGACGTTAAATTGGGGGAACACAGGCAAGAAATAACTTGTATCAAATGCGATATCCAAAGAAAAGAGAAACCTGCCTCCAAGTGACAGGAGAAGAGACTGAATGGGAGCTTCAGGGAGCTCCCTCCCTCCAAAGATTTCATGACTGTTGATACATTTACACCTCTACCTTTTAAAAAATATTTATTTATTTGGCTGCACTGGGTCTTAGTTGTGGCATGTGAGATCTAGTTCCCTGCGTGCGTGTTAAGTTGCTTTAGTCATGTCCGACTATTGGTGACCCTGTGACTGTAGCCTGCCAGGCTCCTCTGTCCATGGGATTTCCCAGTCGAGAATACTGGAGTGGGTTCCCATGCCCTCCTCCAGGGGATCTTCCCGACCCAGGGATTGAACACATGTCTCCTGAGGCTTCTGCATTGCAGGTGGAGTCTTCACCACTGAGCCACCAGGGAAGCCCCACTTATTCCAGTGATTAAAAATTATGAAAGGGATTTTAGAAATGATCATTTAATCCATCCATCTACAGCGATATTGAAATGTCCTTTACTGGAAGAAGGAAAACATTCTAAGCTTCCACTTTCATACTCCATTCCTGAGCTACCAGATACTAGTTAGTCCTACCTAGGTACTCATTCTCTCTCCCAATTACTTGTGATTCTAGGGAATCTGAATAACCTACATCAATGAACTCAAACCAGTCCAAAAGCCAATTTCATTTACCATATTTGTCTTCCTCTCCAACACACAAACCTTTTACTTTGAAACAATGCAAAGTAACTAGAAAACCAGATCTATATTTCACCTTTGCCGAGTTAGCTTCACTTCAATTACAACCCAGCAGTAAGTGAAAGAAGTGAGCACAAGTGCAAAGAAGAAAAGAATAAAGGGTGGGACTAATCCTCCCAACTAGAAAAATAATCTTTTAATCATTTAATGCTAAAAACGACTGGCAACATAGCTGTAATGACTTCGGCTTTGGGAGTAACTATATGGAGAAACAAATACACATTTCACTGTACGTGGGAATTTCTGATGAATCCAAAGCCTGGTGGGACATATTTAACCTCCTAAACAGATAGGAAAGATGAGTATGAACAGGATGAAACGGTAAACACAAACTTGCATAAGTCCTATCTACATTCTACCTTATAGGACAAATAAATTATTGGTCTCTGATCAATACTGGTTTTTACAGCTGTATTTCTGACTCTGTGCCTGTCTTCAAAACAGGAGAGGATCCTCAGTAACTGCATGAGAAGCAGCTCAGGTTCACCTGGAATATACAGACAATACAGAAAAATACGCTGTGCTGGGGAGGTGGTGGTGGACGGGTGGTAGTACTGCTTTTTTAGCAACTGTCTTTTCTGCACTTCACTTTTCACATCGTTAACACATTCCCCATATACCATGTCCAACTCGAAAGGCAATTCTGAATCCTGCTCACAAGTTAATGGTTATATCTTTGTTCAGCCTTCCTGAAAACAGTGATGTTCCACATAGATCAAAATTCTATACATGCATTCACAGAGACCAGCCTCATAAATAATCCTTAAAATGCCCTTTAAATCTTTAAAAAATGTTATTGATTTTGGCCATGCTGGTTCCAAAACCTGGCATCAGATATGCCTCTCTGAACAGCCTTCAAACTCTGATCTCCTCCCTCTGCCCTTTTTTAATGTGTACAAGCTACCATAATCTCTCTTTTCCCTTTTATTTTGGGCCATGATAAGATCATAAAACAAAATACACAATCACTGGATGTGACAAAAGACCCTGGCAACACCTACGTGTCAATAATAAGAAATTAAAGCATTACTCCACTGAGCACAGGACTGACCTAATTTCCTGCCACACAATTTACATTTTCTCTCACCTTCTTTAGTTTCAAGTAGTGTGTAAGGTTATTATAACCATCTCAGAGCTGTTCCTACTGTCAGTGCTGGAATATCAGACTTACTGGAATTGCTTTTTTAGTTTCTTTAAAAACAAATACTAAACACTTAGAAAAAGTAACAAAATTCCACTGTTCTCCCCAGGAAAATGGCAGTTGCCTAATTAAACTAAGATTTCTTCTGCCACCACTGTTATTTGGTACTGAAAATATTCCAAACAGTTGCCTTTTTAAAAAATATCTTTCCACTATTTCCCAGGGAGGAAAGTGATCCCTATGCAGCGATATAAAGGTAGCATTCTCTTGCGATTTGCAAAGGATTAGAGTTTGGCTTCATATATAATCTGAAGCCCATTGATCCACACACACAAAATCACTTCCCTTTAATCTGGGGATCAGACTCTTTTTCTAGAGAAACCTTGGCATTTGCATGCTGAATGCTGAACTTGGCTGCCACTGCTGGAAGACTCGAAGGGTGGGAATGGGAAAATATATTTAAAAGTTTCTGCTACTGTGGGTAGGGGGTTTAGCGGGGTGGGTGTCAGTGTAAGCATCAGATATCCTATTCTAGTCCCCATTTCTTGTTCCCTGTGATTGTTAACATTTTATTCTGTTTGGCTCAAGCCAGGGCAAAGATGATTGTCTCCGTGACTGTTCCAGCTGTTACTCCTCCTCCGTTCTGTTTGCTTTTCAGGGCTTAAATCCCACCCACCCTCAACTTCAGCCAAAGCAATTTCACTTCAGGGTCGTGTCCAATCCAAGATCAAACAATGATGACTGAAACCAATTCTACTGTGATCAAGGGTCAGAAACCTTTCATATAGCCATGTTGTTTCATTTGCTCTTCTGCTTTTCCAAGAGCAACTGGATTCTCCAAAGAGGGG
>NW_011473043.1:34170-34354 GCF_000754665.1 Bison bison bison
CCTGCCCTTTTCATTGTCATGATTCGACCGAGAATGACAAACTTTGCTTAAAGACCGGCACAGACACCTGGAGAAACGTGAGAAGGACACTCAGAAATGACTCCATATTCAACCCCAGAGGGCAAAGAAAAAAAAAACCACCCTGAATCCTCTATGTCAAATCCTTGATTTTTAGGCTCTCCTT
>NW_011473043.1:35403-36654 GCF_000754665.1 Bison bison bison
GGCCGGGCTCCGCCCCTACCTAGCGCCCTGGGAACCCGGACTCTGGGAGACCGGCAGTCGGGGCTTTCAAAACGGAAAGGAAAAAGAGAAAAGCAAAAGAAAGACGGAGCAGGAGATTTAAGGTAGTGCCCGGAACCTGGAAGCCACACATTGCCCTACCAGCACCCCCTTAAATCCTCCAGCGAGACAACTTGTTGCCTAAATAAATGACCTAGGTGCAAATGACCTCATCGCAGATAATTAAGTGTGTGGGCTCAAGAGTTGGCTTTTTAAAGAGTGAAAGAGAAAAAATTCACGAGCATAATTCTTCCTCCCCCCACCAATCAAAGATTAAACTGATGGAGCTGTAAGGACATGATATTCTAGTTTCGCTCATCCTGGGCTAAATAGGTTTTAAGGAAGCATTTGTCTGTGTATTTGTGACAGCAGTCGTTCTCATCCTGTAGTCCCAGGACCAGCAGCATCGCCTGGGAACTTAGAAATGAAAATTCCCTGGGCTCCAGCCCAGAGAGAGCTACTGAATCAGAAACTCCAAGCACAGTGAACTTTGAGAACCAGTGGTATAGACTCTAAATAAAAACCACCACCAATGGTGTGGTCTTTTAGTATTCTTCAGAGAAATCTAAAAGGAAACCATTTCCAATGGAACGTTCTATTGGAAAAGTTACAGGGCCTGGTAGTTCAAATACTTCTAATTGCAGAGTTTGCAATATGACGACACAGGTTAACTATGCAAAATTGTGACAAGCTTGGAAATATTCTGAAGAGAAGAAAGCCTTCATGAGCACAAGAATTTTTCTCAACCTTCACATAATATCTTTGATTAAAGAGTCCAAAGGGTATTTTCAGATAAACTTCCTTAGTGGTTTCATTGTCCCTGTTTGTCCATTTATTTTGTTGGCCTGCTTTTCTTTTTATCATCTTTCAACCATTTCGTTTTCACTCTCTGTTCTGGTTGATTCATTCTTCAGCTTACAGTTTAAAGGGTTCCCCTTTTTCTTTTTAAATGTCCTCTCTCTCAACATTTCCTCTTCACCCCTTCTAGGCCAGAATGTTTGAGGTGAAAGGATTCTAGCTATCAATCTCCTTTTCCTATCTGCTATATCGCAGCAAAAGAGGCAAAAATAATGTGCATGAACCAAAGGTAAAGGGAGTGTGAAGTTTCTTCATTACCCTTGACAAACCACATACAAATGTAAACTTTATAGGGAAGACACTGTGCATGCAGGTCTGATTGGTGTTGCTATTTTA
>NW_011473043.1:36754-37294 GCF_000754665.1 Bison bison bison
GCAGGTTCGATCCCTAGGTTGGGCAGATTCCCTGGAGGAGGAAATGGCAACCCACTCCAGTATTCTTGTCTGGAGAATTCCATGGACAGAGGAGCCTCATGGGCTATAGTCTATGGCGTCACAAAGAGTCAGACACAACTGAGCACACACACAGGGCACTTCTGGCGTTGGACCTGATACACTGAGACATTACTGCTATCTTTTAGTTATTTTGAGCCAGTGAATTGTGGACTCAGCTGCTATTAGGTCTGGTGGGGCAGAGTGCACACCAGGACTGGCTTTGCGTGAGGCTGTCCCTTGGTCTCACTGGAGATTCTAGGTCTGCCCCTATCTTTGGGGAAAAGGGTGGCCTTTGCAGTTAATCAGTGATGTCACCTCTGTGTCAGTGTAGCAAGTGGTGACTTAAATATTGTTTATATGTATTCCAGTGAAAAGATGCAAACATTCCAGCATGGACATTTGTAAATATTAGGAAACACTGTCTTTCTCTTCCTTTCTAGTTTGTTTTACACTTTTAAATTACCTGCTTAAGATTTGGGG
>NW_011473043.1:37394-39529 GCF_000754665.1 Bison bison bison
AGTCTACTTTCTCAGTGTCCAGCTAGAAAACTACTCGAAACAATTCATTGGGGGAAAAAAAGGAAAATTAGAAATTACTATTCAAATTTTCTCTTACATTTGACAGATGGCAATCCTCAAAAATACATCTTTAGGTTCTTTTTTAGACTGGCGTTATAGGCCCTTTGAAGGCTTTGTCCCAAATCTCGATGTTTGTTTTCTAAAACTAAATACAGAAAGCATTATTAAGAAATGAAAAGGGCATCACAGCAACTGTTTTGTTATTTATTTCAGTTAGAATATCAATTTTGCTTATTAGGGACAGCCGTTAAGAAAAGAATATAATTTATATATCTTCATTTCATATATCAATTATATAGTGATGCCATGTATGATAAAACATTAATTGCTTGCTTATAGTAGCTCTCCTCTTCCTCCTCATTATTACTGTTCTGATGTGAACCACAGACCATAAAGCAACTTAAGTTTAAATCCTGCCTTTAAAACCTACCACAAGCTGCTGGTCCCTAGTACCATGGCTGGAATGTGGCCGTGCAAAGATTGGAACTAGGGAGTCTGGCTTAAAGGCCCATGTAATTAGCCACTCTGTCAGGCTGCCGTGCAGAGAAGTGGCTTTTCCTACTGTGGAGGAAGATCTATATGTTTTCTTGTGTGCTCATGAGCGATCCCACTGCTGGCTGGCAGCAGAGGAGAGTCAATTTGCTAGAAACAGAGGTAAGGAAGGAATTAAATAGGATAAGGTCTAGGAAGGCCACCTAGTACATTTTTCCATACACCAAACTCGTCTTTGAATCACTTAAACGTTGTTGGTACTTAGAAAAGGAGGACCTCTCTGATCAAAGGGACTATACTGGGTATCTCCCCATTCTCTCTTCCAGCTCTGTTCTATGCCCTTTTCCACCCTGCTCTGTGGCCCAGGGGGTTGGACCTCTGTGGATGGCATCAATCAGGCTCTCTTACCCTTTGGCTTTCTTTCACTTTCAGCCAATGGGAAACAGTGATGAAAGGCCTATAGCAGGAGATGAAAGGGTAGGAGGAGAGAGATGTTGGGGTATTTATTCCCCAACCTCCCTCCTGTTGGTCTTGAGCCTGCCAGTGGCCAAGTTTCTTTATGCTTGGCCATGAGTCTCGCTGCGTAGTCATTTCTATAGCATCAGCATGCTTCAAGTACCTTAAACCATTCCCTCCTCTCACCCTTGTTCTTTCTCCTGCAGTGCTCAGGTTTTAGTAGTCTTTCACCACACTTTCTTCAAGTACCACTTTTGAGTGTATGATCTGTTTTTCCTCCCAGGACCCAGATCAAACAGGGACCCACCCAGTCAAAGTCACCCTCTGGGGTACTTGGCTGGTTGCTGAGTAGGGACCACTGATTAAGGAGAAAGTTAACTCCACCAGTTAGAGGTGAAAAGGAGATTAAACTTGGTCACTGGATAGATATTTGTAGAAGCCTCCTCTGTAGGCCCCAAAGGAGATTCTGGCCTACTAGGGATAAAAGCAAGTCAGTAATTATAAATGGTGATCACAGCAAGAAATAGACAAGAAATAGATGATTCTTTCTCAGGGCTTTAGGGCTCTCCTCGATCTCTGGGAGAGTGTCAAGGTAGGGATTAGAGAGGTGGGCACATTGGGAAGGACCTGGTGTGCTGATCCAAAGTTTGACCTGCATGCTAAAAGGTACAGGTGAGCTTTATAAGGAAGGAATTTAAGCATGAGTGTGGCGCTGTCAGATTCGTCTTTCAGAAAAATCACTCTGACAGTGGTGCAGGACTGGATCAGAAGAGTCTGGAACTAGGACACCAGATACAAGTTGACTCCAGCATGAGGAGGATCTGAACAATGACAGCGGCAGAGAGAGTGGGGAAATAATACAGCAGTATTCAAACTACAGGAGCTTTGACTGATTGGATGTATACATGAGCTAGAAGGAAGATCTAGGGCCATGGTCCTCAAGCCTGGCTGCCACTGGAATCACGTGGGGAATGCTAAAAAATTCAGATGCCTGGGTCTTACCACCCTGAGGTTGTGATTTAATTGGCCTTGGGCACTGGGACTTTTAAGGCTCTCCAGGTGATTCTGACATGCCGCCAAGGTGGAGTATGATTTGAGGATTATTGTTCTAGGGTGACTCCCAAGAT
>NW_011473043.1:39694-39861 GCF_000754665.1 Bison bison bison
CACTCACCAAGCCAGCACTTTCAGCCAGAGGGGGACAGATCTAGGCAGAAGAGGGTCAGGGAGAGATGATGAGTTCAGTCTTGAGCCTGATGACTCAGAGGTGGCGGTGTGATGTGAAAGGAAGGCGGACACCCGAGTCTGGAACTCAGAGGGAAGATGGCAGGAAT
>NW_011473043.1:39961-40166 GCF_000754665.1 Bison bison bison
AACACATCCCTTTTCTTCTGAGCTGCTTATGGTTTCAATGTTAGCCTGACTTTACCAGGGTAAAATGAGGATCAGCAAGGGAAAGGAAAAGACAGGGAATGGTCTGCAGTGGGGGCTTGCCTGCTGTATGGCCCTGAAGGACTTCACCACCTGCTAGGGTCCAGCTTCCTTCTGGCTCCATGAGTCTCCATCCAAACTGCATTTT
>NW_011473043.1:40266-41075 GCF_000754665.1 Bison bison bison
AAAAAAAAAAAAAAAAAAAGGAAGTCTTTTCTCAAATCACAAGTAGATTAACTCTTTGATCTACCCAATCAAACCATTCACCACATGAAGAATTCTCCTAGGAAAGTGGGAGGCTATTGAAAGATGTACCTTTCGTCACTTCATAATGGGGGTTACAGAAAATCCCATTTTGCCAGATTTTATTGTTTTCTTCCAATCCATAAATACTCTCAGGTTTTCTGATCAATCTAGAAATTACAGTTTTTATTTCTACCTGAATACTCGCAAAGCCAATATTATCTAAAGCATGATTAATGGACAGCCTGCTACAAGAGAGAATTATTTTTAAGTTATATTCTTATTTTGGTGTAGTTGAGGAGAGAGAAAAATATTAAATTTTAGTTTAAACACTATGCTTTGGCCTTAGGAAGCACACAAAGTCTATATTTCATACTTTGCAAATATTTATTTGTCAAAGGAAATTCATCACTGGACTCAGTTAGAGATTTGGTTTGAACGTTCAAAAAAAAAAATAAAGCAAGAACAGCTTGAGTTTTTAGAGTGATTTACTTATACTTTGTCAGTTGCTTCTGTGGCAATAATTCAGAACCCAGTTTTATTTATGAGCATATGATTAAAAAAGAGCAGCTTTGTCTTTTTTTAATTGTTTTAGTCCTGTCACTTTTCTTGAAACAAGTTGTAGGACTTATTATCCATAAGAAAATACTGAACATACATCAGATAGTAAGGCAGCTTTTAGAGGTAGTCATCTGTTACTGTCAGAGGTTCATTTCATTTTGAGGCTTTTTAATTAAAGTGCGAAATTCTAC
>NW_011473043.1:41175-42299 GCF_000754665.1 Bison bison bison
CCCAACCCAAGGTATCGAACCCACCTCTCTTAAAGTCTCTTGCATTGGCAGGCGTGTTCTTTAGCACCAGCACCACTTGGAAAGCTCAATCTTAAGTATATAACCTGTACCATTTTATAAAAATTCATTTGGAATATAGGTATTGCTTCAATTAAACCTAATACACAGTTTATAGTAAAATTTCAACATTTGGCTATCTATCCAGTAAACACATAAGGATCTCATGTTTCTCTTTGCACAGTACAAGTATTAGCCATGAACAGTGAATCAGATGTCTAACAAATGCTTCCAGTGATGGTGAGTCATTGTTAGGGCAAATACAATGGTGTGCTAATTAAAATATGTGTAAAAATCCCTTTCGATCAATCTGAAACCCCCCGCATCTTGGGGATATCAGCATATCCAGTCAGTTCGCATTAACTGGTAAATGAAGGGACCTCCACATTCAGACACAGCGTACTTCACACCCACACAAAAGCCTATTTTTCCAGGCTCTTCCCCTGCAGGGAGGCAGAGTAAGCCAGAGTGAGCAAAGTTCTCTGAGCCAGCTACCATGTGAACCAGAGATTTCAGCACACAGGCTCCAGAGGAAGTCGCACTGGGCTTCTCTCTCATACAGTATTCTTCTAATAAGATTTTTCAAAGCTTCACCGAGCCACCTATATAAGACTGAACATCTAGAAAAGATGTGAAGTTTAGCATCTTCACTAAAATCAAGCCACACTCCATTAACCTCACAGGCCCAGCAGTTCCTCCCCGGCAAAGAATTCGGCTGTGTACCTATTAGCCTGCCAACTACAGAGCTACCCCCGTATAGGGAGCACACCACCTCCAGCTCAACGGCTCAATGTGGATGCTAGTTAAGGTGGTTCAGGCAGATCTGCATTCCTGGTCCACCTTAAGGACAGCTCAAAGCTGTAACTATTAGTCTGCCTTTCCCAAATGGCAGTGCCAAATAACAGGAATTTCAAAACTAGGCAGAAATTCTGACACTCTGCAAAATCTGCCTTACTCTTCAGCTACAAATAAGGCTTTGTATTCGATTAGACTCACAGCAGGTGAAAACCCCAATTAGTGAATTATTCATTCTGGGGCTTCACCTGCTGTGAGTCTAATCGAATACA
>NW_011473043.1:43685-46185 GCF_000754665.1 Bison bison bison
ATTAAGCACTGTCATTTTAACTTTTCGTTTTTAGACTGTTGTATGAAGAAAAAGGAGATCTAAGAGTTCTAGTCTTTTCTCTTTAGCAAGTTTCAAAGGGACCCTTTCTTTCTTTTGTTTTTTTACATTTAAGAGGGAAACAAATGGGTAAAATAATATTTTTTTTTGAGGAGGGGGGGAAATAAATCACTAACCATCAGCCTAAGATAGGAGTAAAGTTCACATCAAAAGGTCTTATTTTGGGGGGCTGAGGCTAAAATAGCAAGACTATTCACACATGTTAAAAGATGTATTCACATTCCTATTGGCAGAGAGCAGAACCCCAAAGAACAAGTGAATGTTGGTTTCATGGGGGACAGCAGGAGAGAAAGATTCCTTACCCTCTGGTAGAGAAGGACTCTGAGTGCAGGCCTTGATTAGCCAGGATGTGGGAGGAATTCCCCACAAGAAAGGGAAATGGAGGTTAAAAACGAATTTAACCAAGTAATGATTTACCAAGGGCTGAATCTTATACTTCAGCTCTAGTTTTGTCCAGACACTTTTTGAAGATAAAAGTGAAATATGAATGCAAAGAATTTTAACTAATTCACAAATTCCCAAGGAGTCTTTTTCATGTCTCATAGCTAGACTAAGTTGCTGCTAAATATTCCCATATATTCATTTCTTTAAATGACTGCAATTGTGGTATATTTATGGAGCACTTACATATGTCTTTGCTTATCAGTCAAACTCTTCTCATTTTTCATTATCATTAGTAACACCTGGAAAGTGTCTGGAGGATGGACTTGGAAATATTTCAATATTTCAACATTGTAATCAGGTTCCTCTCACCAGAAGGACTCAAACATGACACTGACCTAAAGGAGCTTACAATCTAGTTGAGATAGATTCATATATGATTAAGTCCAATATCAGACAGGTTATAAATATAGAAATGGAGGGGAAAAAAGCCAAAAGAGAGAGGTGGTTAGTTTGACCTCTTGGGATTAGGGGACATACATTTCAATTAAGAGCTAATCAGGCTTATACCATCAGGTTTCATGCATGTTTCTGTTAGTGTAAGAAGAGCTAATGTAAGTTTCTTAAGTTGATTGTGAGCTAATCTCTCATATTAATAATTTATTAAGGCATAGATTTTTGGGGAAAAGTTAATGTATTGCTGTGTTATGAAATCAATTATGCTTTTATGGAATACAAAAAAGTATTGGGCCAATATTGGATTTTATGTCTCAAGAAGGCTAACACACAGAAAATACCAACCATCCCATTAGAATATGAAATCACAAACTTGATTTACTGTCAAGCTTGTAGTGTGGAAATCTAGGTCCTTACAGCTTGAAGTTACTCGCATCCCTTAGAAGCTTCTTCTCATGTGTTGGCTAGAAAAGAAAAAATTGGCATCACCTTGGACAGAGGAGCCTGGCAGGCTATATATAGCCCACGGGGTCACAAAGAGTCAGACACAACTGAAGTGACTGAGCACTTAGCATGTACTTTTGAATATTCTTCTCTTTGAACAGAATTAAATTTGGGGTGGGAAGAAATAAGCCTGGAAAAGAGGGTGTGGATTAGAATGCAAATATATGCTATAGAGACTCTTACAATAGTCCAGTTATGAGATGATAAAGGCCTAAACTAACAAAATGCCACTGGAAATTGGTGGGAAGGTTGAATTCAAGACAGATTACGGGACAGAATCAATGCTGCTTTTCAACTAATTGGAGGTGAGGACTGGAGGGGAAGGAAGACTAGGATTTTTGATAATGACATCATTAGCTGAGGATTCAGATTTGTGTTTATACTATATGTGTATTTGCACTTCACATTGTTCCACAGAGCCTCTAGGGCAACTTCTGAGACTGCATAAATTTCAAAAATTAACAGATAAAATTCAGGGTTAAGGAAATAGAATGAAATATGAAGAAGGGAGGAAAAGTTACAAACCAAATTTGAATACCACACAGTTTGGTATACCTAGTAAATTTAGTTATGTACACCAGCCAAAATGAGAAACAAACAACATAAACTGTTGGAAAGTATATGAAGGAACTAGAACTCTCATGCTTTGCTGATAGGAATTTAAGTTGGTATAATAACCACATTGGAAAACTGTTTGGCAGACTGTATAAAAGCTGAACATATACATTCGCTATGGCTCAGAAACTTCACTTCTTGATATATTTCTGAAATGGATATATAGATATGTTCACCAGAAGACACATTTTAGGATGTTTATGATATTTCTTTTTGGTGTCATATGGCCATCAACAGTAGATTGTAACATTTAGCACATTTACACAATGGAATATTATACAGCAATGAGAACAAACAACTTGATACGACAGGGATGAATTCAAAGCTTAAAAAGCCAGATATGGAGTGGGGGCAGTCTTAAGATGGCAGAGGAATAGGATGGGGCGACCACTTTCTCCCCCACAAATTCATCAAAAGATCATTTGAACGCTGAGCAAATACCACAAAACAACTTCTGAACACTGGC
>NW_011473043.1:46285-46831 GCF_000754665.1 Bison bison bison
ACAGGCAGGTGGGCGATGGCCAGAGCTGAAAGGCAAGGGGCAAACTCGGCCCCAGAGACAGCATCCCCTACCAAATTGTGAGCAGGCTCCCAATTGCTAACCAAGTCTTCCTGGAATCCTGGATGGTTGACATCCACCAGGAGGGCTGCAGCCAGAGATCAGCTCCCCAGAGGAGATGCATGGCACAAATGAGATGGTGCTCCCACTGCACACACAGGAAACGAAGTGGCTGAGACCAGGGAGGTGATAAGACACACTGCACCTGGGGAGAGTGTGCTTGCCAAGCATCTAGTTGCCTGAGCTGCTTGGACATGGGAAGGGCACAACATGCAAGCCCAACTGAGTCTGTGCCTTTGTGGAGTACCCATGAACCTGAACCTGAGTGGCATAGACCTGGGAAGTGCAAGCCCCAACATTCGAATCATAGGAGTCCCAGAAGAAGTAGACAAAAAGAAAGGGCATGAAAAAATACTTGAGGAAATAATAGTTGAAAACTTCCCTAAAATGGGGAAGGAAATAGCCACCTAAGTCCAAGAAACCCAGAGA
>NW_011473043.1:48671-49663 GCF_000754665.1 Bison bison bison
CACAATGCTGTAAGATTAGATGCCAACTACAGGAAAAAAAATTATTAAAAATACAAACATATGGAGGCTAAACAACACACTTCTGAATAACCAACAAATCACAGAAGAAATCAAAATATGCATAGAAATGAATGAAAATGAAAACACAACAACCCCAAACCTATGGGATTCAATAAAAGCAGTGCTAAGGGGAAGGTTCATAGCAGTACAAGCCTACCTCAAGAAAAAGGAGAAAAATCAAATAAATAACCTAACTCTACACCTAAAGCAACTAGAAAAAGAAGAAATGAAGCACCCCAGGGTTAGTAGAAGGAAAGAAATCATAAAAATTATGGCAGAAATAAATGCAAAAGAAACAAAGGAGACCATAGCCAAAATCAACAAAGTTAAAAGCTGGTTCTTTGAAAAAATAAATAAAATAGACAAACCATTAGCCAGACTCATCAAGAAACAAAGGGAGAAGAATGAAATCAACAAAATTAGCAATTAAAATTGAGAAATCACAACAGACAACACAGAAATACAAAGAATCATAAGAGACTACTAACAGCAACTATATGCCAATAAAATGGACAACTTGGAAGAAATGGACAAATTCTTAGAAAAGTATAACTTTCCAAAACTGGACCAGGAAGAAATAGAAAATCTTAACAGACCTATAACAAGCACAGAAATCAAAACTGTAATCAGAAATCTTCCAACAAACAAAAGCCCAGGACCAGATGACTTCACAGGTGAATTCTACAAAAAATTTAGAGAAGAGCTAACACCTATCCTACTCAAACTCTTCCAGAAAATTGCAGAGGAAGGTAAACTGCCAAACTCATTCTATGACGCCACCATCATCCTAATACCAAAACCAGACAAAGATGCTGCAAAAAAAGTAAACTATAGGCCAATATTACTGATGAACATAGATGCAAAAATCCTTAACAAAATTATAGCAAACAGAATCCAACAACATATTAAAAAGATCATACATCATGACCAAG
>NW_011473043.1:49763-50467 GCF_000754665.1 Bison bison bison
ACAGCAATCAGAGAAGAAAAAGAAATAAAAGGAATCCAGATTGGAAAAGAAGTAAAACTCTCACTGTTTTCAGATGACATGATCCTCTACATAGAAAATCCTGAAGACACCACCAGAAAATTACTAGAGCTAATCAATGAATATAGTAAAGTTGCAGGATATAAAAGTAGCACACAGAAATCCCTTGCATTCCTATATACTAACAATGAGAAAATAGAAAGAGAAATTAAGGAAACAATTCCATTTACCATTGCAATGAAAAGAATCAAATACTTAGGAATAAATCTACCTAAAGAAACAAAAGACCTATATATCAAAAACTATAAAACACTGATGAAAGAAAAAGATGACACAAATAGATGGAGAAATATACCATGTTCATGGATCGGAAGAATCAATTAATGAAAACGAGTAAACTACCCAAAGCAAACTATAGATTCAATACAATCCCTATCAAGCTACCAAAAGTATTTTTCAGAGAATTAGAACAAATAATTTCACAATTTGTATGGAAAGACAAAAAACCTCGAATAGCCAAAGCAACCTTGAGAAAGAAGAATGGAAGTGGAGGAATCAACCTGCCTGACTTCAGTCTCTACTACAAAGCCACAGTCATCAAGACAGTATGGTACTGGCACAAAGACAGAAATATAGATCAGTGGAACAAAATAGAAAGCCCAGAGATAAATCCACACACCTATGGC
>NW_011473044.1:0-613 GCF_000754665.1 Bison bison bison
CAATTATATATCCTACATCTGTCTGCAAGCCATTTGTAAGAAGGGGACTGCCTTTATTTGAAAAACACATGTTGGTATGTTGTTCTTAATCAGGGAAAAATAAATATTATGATGATGAGGTTTCATGCCTGAATGTTTCTTTCCAGTTTTCAATTACATTCCTCCCTTTTATGAGATTAGATGCATGTAAATCCTAAAGAAAATTCTGTCAGGACAACAGATGCTCTCTTTTTAATCTTTTGAGAATAATTTTCAACACACAAAACACCAGTTAAGCATTCAGGTTACAGAAGCCTCTAAATAATCACAGAAATCAGTTTTTCAGAACTAAAGAGATGTACTGGACAGATGTTTTGTTTTCAAAATTTTATCTAATGAATTGAAAATTTTCTTTCCGTAGCAATGGACCCAGTCAACATACTAGTGTGGAATGGCATTGCCTACCAGCACGAATTAGCCTGGAGGCAATAGAGGAGGGAACGGTCAATAGCTATTTCCAGTGTTAAGAGTTGTCGCCAGAAAGTGGTCTAGTTTCATTCTTTTACACGTGGTTGACCAGATTTCCCAGCACCACTTGTTAAAGAGATTGTCTTTAATCTATTGTATATTCTTG
>NW_011473045.1:0-612 GCF_000754665.1 Bison bison bison
TAGGAAATGGCAACCCACTCCAGTATTCTTGTCTGGAAAATTCCATGGAAAGAGGAATCTGGCGGGCTACAGTCCGTGGGATTGCAAAGAGTTGGACACAACTGAGCACACACACACACATACATATATCTACTACGCACTTGGAAGATGGAACTCTCAATGAACTCATGATCATTAGCACAGAGAGACAATTTAGTGGGTTATTAAAACCCATGTAATCATGTTATGAGAATCTGTGTCACAGGGCTTGAAAAGTACTAAGAAGGCAGGTTCAATTGGAAAATCTCAAGTTTAGGAGTGAGTGCAAGCTGGTGGCCATTTCAGAAAGGAGAAAGAATTGACTTGGAGTGTCTGGAAGATTCGGGCATGAAGTAACAGTCGCTAGAAGCAGGATGGTGGCAAATGGGAGCAGGTTATCTGTAAAACAATTGTTAAAGGAAAAAAGTATTTTGCCCTGTGCTTTTGTGGATGTTTATTCACTCATTCAAAAAATATTATTAAGCAGCCATTATATGCCAGGGAATGTTCCAGGCACTAGACATCAAGCAGTGCACAAAATAGACCAAGTTTCTATGATTCCACAGCTTAACTCTAATGAATGCAATTTCATTT
>NW_011473046.1:0-522 GCF_000754665.1 Bison bison bison
AATAAAAGCTATATATGACAAACCCACAGCAAACATTATCCTCAATGGTGAAAATTTGAAAGTATTTCCTCTAAAGTCAGGAACAAGACAAGGGTGCCCACTTTCACCATTACTATTCAACATAGTTTTGGCCACAGCAATCAGAGCAGAAAAAGAAATAAAAGGAATCCAAATTGGAAAAGAAGAAGTAAAACTCTCACTATTTGCAGATGACACGATCCTCTACATAGAAAACCCTAAAGACTCCACTAGAAAATTACTAGAACTATTCAATGACTATAGTAAAGTTGCAGGATATAAAATCAACACACAGAAATCCCTTGCATTCCTATACACTAATAATGAGAAAACAGAAAGAGAAATTAAGGAAACAATTCCATTCACCATTGCAATGGAAAGAATAAAATACTTAGGAATATATCTACCTAAAGAAACTAAAGACCTATATATAGAAAACTATAAAACACTGGTGAAAGAAATCAAAGAGGACACTAATAGATGGAGAAATATACCATGTTACAT
>NW_011473047.1:0-1300 GCF_000754665.1 Bison bison bison
AGGCCTGGTGTGCTGCGATTCATGGGGTCGCAAAGAGTCGGACACCACTGAGCGACTGAACTGAACTGAGGAATAAAACTGAACTGCCATGAATTAGTTATATGATCTTAAGCAAGTTATTTAACTTCTTTGTGCCTGAATTTATCTTATGCAAAATGGGAATTATGATAGCACCTATTCTACTGGATGACTGTGGGAAAAATAAGATAATATATACAATATGTTTTATAATGCCTAGCAGTCAATAATCAATAACTTAAAACAGCCATTATTAGCTATTCACCTAATATCCATTGAGCAATCACTTATGACAACCCTGCAGTAAGCACTAACTATATAGAGATAAACAAGATGCATTTTCTGCCTTTTAGCAGCTTAGATAATACCTGTAATCAGCCTTTTGTCTAAGAGTTCTCTCATTTGTGATTAAACATCTAGAACCAAATTTTTGTAGTCAGGAAACTCACCAGGTTCTTTTAAACATGATTTACTGTTAAGCTATATGTACACCATCCTTCACTTACAAAATTGAATATTTTAAGTGAATTATATAACTGTATAGAATCTTTGCTGAATTGCACCTGGGTTACTTTCAATTTATCAATTTATCTTTTAAATACTTTGATCTATAAATTCAATGCATTGCTTAATATTACCAATAAAATTTATCAAGTCTACTATTTACATTTATTCAAGTTATTGAAAATTCTGAATTGGACAGGAACATCTTGCCTTATATCTAAGGCAGTACTTAATTAAAATTCAACACTCATATAGGGTACATGTCCATCTAAAAATCCTACAAAATACAGAATTTATCTCTATATCTATCATAGCATTTATCATAAGGCCTTATGCCTTAGAATTTAAAAGTATTTACTGAAAAAATGTATAAATATATTAATGAAAATGATAATTTTAAAGCATAGTACAATCATGCATCAATAATCATTAAATAAATGGCACAGACAATAAACTAAAGGAATTAGAAAAAGAAATGTCAAGAGTCTCAAGGAAAGTTTTTGAAAGAAAGTAGGATTTTAGTTGAGAATTTTCTGGTAGAAAGCAGGACTTAAAATTGGGTCATTTTAGATTGCAGAAAATATTAAATGCTGACTAAGGTGTTTACACTTTATATTTCAAACAATGGAGAGGCAGTGAAGGTTTTTTGAGAAGAGAAAGTCATATAGTCAACGTTCTACCTTAAGAGACATGAACATCACTGAGAAGAATAAACTGACAATGATTTTTGAGAAATTATTTATCATGTACTTTCACATGAATTATATGATTTAGATCT
>NW_011473048.1:0-1293 GCF_000754665.1 Bison bison bison
GGAAATGGCAACCCACTCCAGTGTTCTTGCCTGGAGAATCCCAGGGACAGAAGAGCCTGGTAGGCTGCCATCTCTGGGGTCGCACAGAGTCGGACATGACTGAAGTGACTTAGCAACAATCTACCAATATATGTCAACCATATAGAAGCTTCACAGAGGAGTTATGATTTGAATGACAATTTGAAAAATAATTTTTCACTGTATAGCTTCAATAAGCTAATCGTCTTTAGAATGTGTCATGTAGGTAGAAAATAATATTTCAAAAATTTCTTTGGCAACCCGAATAGTTTTCTCAGCACTATACGACCTGAAATATTGAAGATCAAAATCACAAACTGCTCATTGTATCTTGCTATACCAGATAGCTTGAATACTAATATTCTTTTAACTAAATTCAGATATTTATGACTGATTTTTTTAAACATTAAAAGTTCTTAACCTCTGAAAGATTTACACAAAGGACATAGGAAAATCTGAAAATTTTAGAGTGATGACCACTCAACTCCACTAATTAATCATTAATTAATTGCCATTCATCTATAAAGAGCTTTCAATATGGTGAAAAGAGCCTTCTCCTCCTTCTCCTTTCTCTCTGCCTTTTTCTCTCTTCTTGTACTTTCTGCTATTTCTCCCTACCTTATTTCCTTCACAGCTTTCATGTCTCCCCCATCTCTTCTTCTCTCAAAGAGCCTTTATATGGTAAAGAAGATTTTTGCCTATGATACAACTGCTCTTTGGTCTATGAATTTCCTTATAAAAATAAATTAAAAATTAAATTTCAGTGTGCTGACATTTACCGGTTATATAGACAGAATAACATTTCATATGACTATATTTTTGTTAAGGAAAAAGATTACTTTATAGAAACAAAAGTTACAAAATATGTAACATTTCATTTAATAAAAATTTTTCATTGTTCATATAATCAAGATGATAAAACTTTGTTGTAAGCTATAAAAGAAGACAGATTTAAAGGTACATAAATTCTTTTGGGATGAAAATGCTCAATTTTGTAAAGCTGTTAATTTCTCCTATGTTTATCATGAGTTTCTAATATTGCATTGATTGATTCCACTGGGACTTGTTTCAACTTCAGAAAATAATTCTATTTTATAAAAAATACAGAATATCTAAGAAAATTCTGAATGACTAAAGCATCAACATGTCCTTCCTGATATTAAAATGCACTGTAAAATGCAATGAGTAAAATGAAAACTTGTGGTAACAATATGAGAGAGAATAGGTAGATCAGTGGAACATGATAGACCCGCATAAATACAGTCAGCTTATTTT
>NW_011473049.1:0-2270 GCF_000754665.1 Bison bison bison
TTGGGAAGGTTGATCAGATAGGGTATTTTTAACTGCAAGCAACAGAATTTTCCTACTGTTGTTGTTCACTCAGTCATGTCCGACTCTTTGTGACCCCATGAACTGCAGCACACCAGGTTGCCCTGTCCTTCATCATCTCCCGGAGCTTGCTCAAACTCATGTCCATTGAGTTGTTGATGCCATCCACCATCTTGTCCTCTGTCATCCCCTGAAATTTGTCTAAATACCACAAAATCTATTACCTCATGTAAAAAGTCCAGAGAGGTAGTGGGCTCCAGAAGCTCAAACACATCAAAGAGGCAGGATCTTCAGTGGTTAGGACCCTGCCCTTTCATTGTTGAGGGCCCCAGATTCAATCCCTGGTGAGGGAGCTAAGATCCCACAAGCCACATAGTGTGGTCAATAAATAAATAATTTAAAAAGAGACAGGATCTTGCCATCTCTCCACTTTCCATGTTAAGTGAGTCAGTTTTCCCTCCAGGTTGGCTTCCCTGGTCATAAATTGGTGGCTGCAGTTTGGGGCATACACATTCAGATATATCGACTCCTAGCGGAAGAACAGGAGACATCTCTTAGAGCAAGAAATTGTTTCCTAGAATCCTCCAATCCTCCCTTCAGATCTCATTGGCTAGCACTGGATCACATCCTACCTCATCACTGGGAAGGGGACTGAATTTATCATGTAGGAGTCCATTTTCTTGCAGGGTAGACAGCTAAACCAAAACAAGGTGTGGTTAGAGGGGGAAGAAAGTGGGGAAATGAATGGCCAGTAGTGTCTCGGCTTGGGTTCCCCAGAAACAAACTCTGAAACAAGGATTTGAGGATTGAGAGGTGATCTCAGGAAATACTGGTTGGGGAAGAGGGAGCAAAGATAGGGAAATGAAAGAAGCCAAAAAAGAGTATATTGCCAACTTAGCTACCACTGTAGATAACTGAGGTTCAGTCCTGCTGGGGAATTCTGGGAGATAGTGGAGAGCACACACGTTGGAGTTACTTCAACTGAGGATCATACAGCGGGAGTGTTTATAGACCAACTCTCAGCCACTGTTGATTGAGGGGTGCTCTCAAGGATATTAACTCTATGGTAGTTCCAGCCTGCCTCATACAGGCTGTCAATAGTCAGAGGAAGATCTCAGGCAAAGTGCTGCAGTGTTTGAATTTGGATGCCATCAGTTAGGATGGGAATGAAGGAAGCACCGAGGGCAGGTGGACTGGACATCCACAGTTTCCAACTACTGGTGAGAAGCCAGCAGTGTGTCCTACCGTGGGCACCTTGGGAATTGCTTCGGGGAAGACTTTCATCCTCCAATATCAGGGCTGGTTAATAGAGCAGGAAGAATCACAGAACCTTAGAGCTGGAAGTAATCATAGCAATTATCTGAAGTCTAGGGTCTAGACTAGTTTAACTTCCTTTGCTATTTTAACTGGAGCCAAAAGAGATCAACTGATGAACTTGGAATAAGCAAGTGGCAGATCCTGGGGTAGGAATGCTGACAGGACTAGTGTTTGGGACACTAGGCAGAGCAGGAGTATTAATTTGGGGACAAGCAGTTCAAATATTGAAGTTGTTATTATGGAACCATTCAGAATTCTGTTATGCTTCCTTGTATTTATTTTACAATTTAAGTTGAGTTTATTTTTAATTAGAGCATATATGTATGGAGTGGGGCATATAATATTTTTAGGGCTTTGTGCTTCTTCTGAAGTTCCTGACCTAGACTTAAACTGAGGGATCTGGGCTCAGTCTATTGAGCACCACCCTACATATACCAGGCTGCTCCCTTCAAGGGAAGGACTTTCACTGCTCTGCACCAGGGCTGCTGTCAATGCCAAGTTCAAACGGGCCTGGGGCCACCTTGATCTTCTGAGAGCATTGTCCTCCAGGTCGACTCAGCATCAAGAATTGAGCTGCTCCATAAAGAAGAATGAAATAATGTCATTTTTAGCAACACAGATGGACCTAGAGATTATATTAAGTGAAATAAGTCAAAGACAAGTATAATATGATATCACCTGTATGTGGAATCTAAGATATAACACAAACGTACTTATCTATGAAACAGAAACAGACTCACAGACAGAGAGAGCAGACTTTTGGTTGCCAAAGGGGAGAAAGGTGGGGAGGGATGGACAGGGAGTTTGGGGTTAGCAGATGCAAACTGGTATATATAGAATGAATGAACAAGGTTATTCTATATAGCACAGGGAACTATAGTCAATATCTTGGGATAAACCATAATGAAAAAGAATATGTATATATAGGCCTCCCT
>NW_011473049.1:3812-5799 GCF_000754665.1 Bison bison bison
TTTGTTATAGCTCTGTGAAAAATACCGTTGGTAGCTTGATAGGAATGGCATTGAATCTATAGATTGCTTTGGGTAGTATACTCATTTTCACTATATTGATTCTTCTGATCCATGAACATGGTATATTTCTCCATCTATTAGTGTCCTCTTTGATCCACACAAGTATTCTTATCTGGAGAATTCCATGGACAAAGGAGCCTGATGGGGCTACAGTCAATGGGGCATGGGGTCACAAAAAATATATATATATATATATATATATATATATATGTAAAATCACTTAGTTATACAGCAGACATTAACACGACATTGTAAATCAACTATACTTCAATAAAATAAATGATAAAAAAGAAAGTGGAACTTCTGAGTGGGAAGATACATGTGGATTACCCTCAGTGTTTCTTGAAGTGTGGTCTATGAAAAAGCACATCTGTAAGAATGCTCATAGGTTTTACAAAAATAATGGCTTCTCTGATTGCATAAATGTGGTTTTTGTTGCTGTTGTGTTTTTTGTTGTGGTTTTCTTGCTTCAAGGCTTTTTAGAGTTCTTGAAATGTCAAAATGTTCTATGAAATTCCAAGAGAAAGCAATAGTATGCAGTTTTGTACAAGCTTTTGAACAAGGAACACTTTCTAGCAGAAACTTTCAAAGCTCATGTTCCTCACATCCCCTCAGACATGCTAAGATGATCTCTACCTAACCAGTCTTCCTGTGAAAGTCTTAGGTTGCCTGAGTCCTCTTATAATAGGGAAAGCTCAGGATGAGGAATTGAGGCCTGGGCTATGGTTTCTTTCCCAGTGGGACATGGTATTATTGACGTTGTCATAAAGTATATTTGTAGTTAGTTTTCCAGGAGCAGCTGAGGGTTTTTGTCAGTCCAGCTATACTTGCTTACTCTGCTTGTCTTGTGATCAAAACCAGATGATCTGTACCAGGCAAAATGTGAAACCATATGAGCCATAGTGGTTATGTTCCAACCAGTGGAACAAACTTCAGTGGCCCCTGAGGACCTGGGAGTGGGGACCATCCTTCCAGCTTCTTTTTTCAATGGTGTTTCCTAACTGTCTTCTCTTGGAAAAGGCTGCTGTGGTCTGCAGGAGATCAATAAATTAGTGTCTTCTATTTGCGAGGTCTTTTGCTCAGTGAAGAGTTGAGAGCCAAGAGGCAGAGTCTGCAAATTTGCTAAGGATGGTTGAAATACGAACCCTAACAGCAGACCAGCAGGCTTTTTTTTAGTGCTTCAGAAGTCTTCTCATTCCCAAACCATTTTCAAATGGCAATTTCCTTTCCTTTTTTGTGACATAGTCAAAAGAGGCTGCTTTTGGCTGTGGTGGAGCAAATCCGAGTTCTGTGCCTTGACTCTTTGTTGGAAGAGAAAGACTTGGAGTGAATTGGACTGCCATAGCCAGACCCTTAACCCACTCCAGTGTTCTTGCCTGGAGAATCCCAGGGACGGCGGAGACTGGTGGGCTGCCATCTATAGGGCCTCACAGAGTCAGACACGACTGAAGCGACTTAGCAGCAGCAGCAGCAGCAGCCAGACCCTTATAGGCCTGAGCTAACAGATACACGAACTATGTGTGGGGGTCCCCTGGCTAAGATCACAAGTACATGCTCCCCATGTGGCTTATTATCATCTATAGATTTGGCTGATACTATTACTGGAGGAGGAAATGGTCCTGAGAGAGGAAATGGCAACGCACTCCAGTATTCTTGCCAGGAGCGACTAACATGCATGCATGTATAGCTGGAATAAACTTTGTACTCTGTGGCACATCCATTAGTCATGGGGATTAAACTTGGCAAAAAGATTCTACAATGTAAGAGAAGGGAGATGTGGCGTTTTATCAGGCAGCTTTGGTTCTTTTTTGTGTGCATGATGTACAACATGATGATTTGACTTCATGCATCGTGGAATGGTTACCACAATAGGTTTAGTGAACATCCATCATCTCATATACATACAATATCAAAGAAATAGAAAAAA
>NW_011473049.1:6023-13112 GCF_000754665.1 Bison bison bison
ATTTACCCTCTTAATAACTTTCATATATAATGTACCATAGTGTTAATTTCCTTTATCATGTGTATATTACATTTCTAGTACTTATTTATCATATTACTGAATGTTTGTACTTTTTGACTACCTTCATCCAATTCCCTCCCCCCACTATCTTCTGCCTCCAGTAGCCACAAATCTAATCTCTTTTTCTATGAGGTTGTTTGTTCTTGAAGTATATTGACCTACAACACTATGTTAGTTCCTGGTACACACATGCTGACTTGGTATTTCTATACATTTCAAAATGACTACTATGATAAGTCTAATTGTCATCTGTCACCACACAAAAATATTACATAATAATTGACTATATTTCCCACATTGTTCATTTCATACTGTGACATTTATTTTGTAACTGAAAGTTTGTTCCTCTTAATCTCCCTCACTTATTTAACTACTCCTCTGGCGACTACCTGTTTGTTCTCTGTATCTATGATTGTTTCTGTTTAGTTATGTTTGTTCATTTCGTTTTTTAGATTCCACATATAAGTGAAATCATACAGTATTTGTCTTTGTGTTTGACTTAACTTCACTTAGCGTAATACCCTTGAGGGCCATCCATGTTGTTGCAAATGACAAGATTTCATGATTTTTAAAGGCTGAGTAATACTCAGTTGTATATATACACAACTTCTTTATCCATTCATCTACTGATGGACATTAAGTATGCTTCCATATTTTGGTTTTTGTAAATAATGCTGTAATAAACATAGTGGTGCATATATTTTTTCAAAATAATGTTTGCCCTTTCTTCAAAGAAATACACAGAAGTGGAATTGTTGAATCATATGGTAGTTCTACTTTTAATTTTTTGACAAATGTCCATACTGTTTTCTATAGTGGCTGCACAAATTTATATTGTCACAAATAGTGAATGGGGTTTTTCTTTTCTCCACATCATTGCCAACACTTGTTTCTTGTAGTTTTGATAATAGCCATTCTGACAGGTGTGAGGGGATATATAATTGTGATTTTGATCTGCATTTTCCTGATAATTAGTGATGTCAAGCATTTTTCATGTGTCTGTTGGCTATCTCTATGTCTTCTTTGGAAAGCCGTCTATTCAGTCCCTCTGTCCATTTTTGCTTGTTTGTTTGGGGTTTTTTTTGGCTGATTCAGTTTCATTTGGTAGTAATTTGTCTGTTCATTGTTTCAATTTCAGGGGCTTCCCAGGTGGCTCAGTGGGTAAGGAATCTGCCTGCAATGCAGGAGATGCAAGAGACTCAGGTTCAATCCCTGGGTGGGGAAGATCCCCTGGAGGAGGGCATGGCAACCCACTCCAGTATTCTTGCATGGAGAATCCCATGGACAGAGGAGCCTGGCAGGTTACAGTCCATCGGGTTGCAAAGAGTCAGACACTACTGAAGCAACTGAGCATGCACATTTTCTATTTCTTCCTGGTTCAGTCTTGGGAGATTGTACATTTCTAGGAATTTGTCCCTTACAGCCAATCACTACCCCCAACCTCCACTGCCCCAATGTGGACACACACCACAGAGCTGGTGGGGCCCACGTGGGCTCTTGGTGTGCACCATGGTGTGGGCTGTGGCAGTCCCAGGTTTGTTAGAGATTAGGACCATCCTGATGTATTATCTGTGTAAGCGCCAGCAGTGGCTACTCTTGCCCTGCCCAGACACTGTCCTGGGCGAGAGTCTCCTCGGTGTCCCACGGCTGAGCTCTCTCCCTGGTTGTGGCAGCCCTCACTCCAATGCAGAGCTGGGAGGTGAAGTAAGTTGCCTGGAGTGTTTGCTTGGCTCATGCTAGGGCACACCCCAGAGCAGCCACAGGAAACTGGGCAGTCACTGGAGCAGTCTTCAATCCGCCCTCTCCC
Organism: Bison bison bison; assembly: GCF_000754665.1. Classification (NCBI taxonomy): domain Eukaryota; kingdom Metazoa; phylum Chordata; class Mammalia; order Artiodactyla; family Bovidae; genus Bison; species Bison bison. The sequence goes on from NW_011473049.1 coordinate 7,891, forward strand.
TCTGCCTCATGAGCAAGCCAACACTGCGTGCTCCTCATGAATGGAGTCCAGTCTTCCCTCAGCCCTCCAACTAGCCAAGGGAGCTTGTCTCTCTTGTGTAGGACCCTAGAACTGAGATGCCCAGTATGCAGCTCAAGCTGCTTACTCTCCAGGGGAGAGTCTCCACCTGTGTCATTTCCCTTTTCTTCTGAGTCTCCTCCCAGGGGAAGAAGCTCTAACCCAATTGTTTTATTCCCTTCCTACTTGATTACATATGTACCTTTCTTATAGCTTTGATCGTACAGGACTCTTTCTGCCAGTTTCTAGTTAGTTTCCTGTAAGACTTGTTCCACACATTGATGTATTTTTGATGTGTTCATGGGGGAGAGGAGATGAGTTTCACATGCTCCTACTCTGACATCTTAATCAATCCTTCAAAAATAAGTATTATTTAGTGAAACATTTGATTATATGTAGCTCAGCTGGTAAAGAATCCATCTGCAATGCAGGAGACCCCAGTTTGATTCCTGAGTCGGAAAGATCCCCTGGAGAAGAGCTAGGCTACACACTCTAGTATTCTTGGGCTTCCCTGGTGGCTCAGACAGTAAAAAATCTGCCTGCAATGCGGGAGACCTGGGTTCGATCCCGGGGTCAGGAAGATCCCCTGGCAAAGAGCATGGCAACCCACTCTAGTATTCTTGCCTGGAGAACCCCATGTACAAAGGAGCCTGGCAGGCTACAGTCCATGGGGTCGTGAAGAGTCGAGCATGACTGAGTGACTAAGCATGCGCATATGTATGAGTCACAGTGTATGTGTGTTTCTTAATCAGAGTCAAGGTTGAAAAAGTTGAGAAACACAGTTCTAGGATATCAGCTCAAAAGCGTGAGGGACACTTGTGAGGATGACGGGAGATGATTCAGGCAAAGTGCCAAGAGTTCAACATACACAGCTGTTGTCAGGATGGGCTACAGAATTTGTGGGGCCCAGTGCAAAATGAAAACGTGTGACATCTTGTTCAAAAAGCAGGAAAAATGAACCACTAAAAGTACCAAAATATAAAGACTTTTCTTTTCATGTTCCTTTTATTTTCTATTTAAAATTGTGCTTCTTTGGGCATGGGCTTCCCTGGTGGCTCAGATGGTAAAGAACCTGCCTGCAGTGTGGGATACCTGAGTTTGGGAAGATCCCCTGGAGGAGGGCATGGCAACCCACTCATATTCTTGCCTGGAGAAACCCATGGACAGAAGAGCCTGGCAAGCTATGAGGTTGCAAAGAGTTGGACATGACTGAGTGACTAACACTTTCAGTTTCCCTTGGGCATGCACCTTGTGGGTCAAATGGAGTCCTGAAGGGTTTGTGAACAGTGACCCTGGGGCTGTGCCCTGAGACTGGGTGCTTGTGGCTCTCCAGCTTCTAGGTTTCCTCCACTCTCCAGCTGTGAGACTGACAAGCAGTGCGGTGACCTGGAGAAGTCTATCCAGGCAGCTCCCCTTCCAAAGGGCCCACTGGTGCAAACCACAGCAGATGAAAAATAATTGAGTCCCAAAGGGCTTCCCAGTCGGTGCTTGTGGTAAATAATCCACCAGCCAACGTAGGTTAGACTTAAGAGACGCCGGTTCGATCCCTGGGTCAGGAACATCCCCTGAAAGAGGGAGTGGCAACCCGCTCCAGTATTCTTGCCTGGAGAATCCCATGGACAGAGGAGCCTGGCGAGCAACAGTCCATAGGGTCGCACAGAATCAGACACACACACACACACACAAAGGATTGAAACCTCTGTACCTAGGCCTGCTCAGTATCTGGATTGGTGATGGCTAAGAGGCTTAGTCTCCCAACACCCCCCTGAATCATACACAAAGTGTGCCAAGGAGCTGTTAGCCTTGGCAAGGACCACAGCCACCATGCCCCACCCAGAGATGCCACAGGGCACATATACAGGGCTGCATGCCTCTGCTTAGGTCCTTGGTGGGAGCAGAGTGCAGTGGTGATCCTGGGTGGCTGGGATAGGGGTGGGAACAATCCCCAGGCCTCTGGCACATGCTCCATTATCCCATCTGACGTCACTTAGGAAACACCGATGCAAAGGTAAGCTTATTAAGAATGTCAAGACGGTGACCACAGAGCATTAATCTCCAAGTGTGAGACTGGATTGGGGCTCACCAAACTCATCCCCGGGTTGGATGATTCACGAGGAGGGCTCACAGGACTCAGCATATGGTTGTACTCATGTCTACAATTTATCACAGTGAAAAGACACAAAGTGTAATCAGTACAGGGAAAAGGTGTGTGGGGTGAAGGCCAGGGGAGAGACCAGGGGCAAATTTCCAAGAGCTCTCTCCCACTGGAGTCATAAACGAGTTGTGACAACACATGCAAAATGTCCCTAACCATGAGAGCTTATTAGAGACTCAACATTCAATGTTTTTATTGAGGGCTGTTCATATAGGCACCCCTTGTTTGGCACGTCACCAAATGCCACATTCTCAGAAGGCAAGCAGGTGTTCAGCATAAACCTTCATGTTTGCGCAAACAGTCTAGGCACAGTGAACCACCCTTATTAGTTCTGGGAATGGTGGGAACTCTCCTGATGTCCAAGTTCCCAGTCTCCAGCCAAGAGCCAACTTTGCTAGCAGGCCTCCCCAAGGATAAGCAGTCAATCTGCTGTGTTAACTCTTTGGCATAGGGAACCTTCTGAACGTGGGCCCTGCGCAACCTCGCAGAAGCTGGCCCTAGATGCTCTAGGACTGCTGCTGTAAAGAAGCCTTGCTCCAGGAGAGGACACAGCAGAGTGAGGAGTACAGCCTGCCCTCTGAGGATGGAAGTCCTCAGGGTCAGTGGCTGTGAGCGCAGGGAGCTTCGGTTACTTGGCTGCTGTGCCCTCTAGTGTTGGGTGGAAAACAGGCTGAAAGTGCCCATTTTCACATTCTGTCTCTTCACTGACAAACAGTCTCTCCTTGACCAAACGTTAGTCAGGCAGGCTCTTCTGAATCCTCTCCCCAACTAGATCTTAACTTTTGGGCTTCTTTGTTCCTTTCTACATTGTCTAATTTTCAGCAAGTATCCCTAGTCATTTTAGCCAGAATACTCCATCCTTCAAACCTGATTACACTCTGTATCTGATTGGTTTCCTCATACCCCACCACCCCCCATGTGACGTCTGATCACTCTAACCTGACCTATTAAGATTCTTAGTAATTTTCCATCCTCTGGCCCTTCCCTTCCATCATGAACCTGCCCCTACTCCTTGGCTATAAATTCACTCTTTCTTTGTTGTATTCAGAGTTGAGCCCAATCTCTCTTCCCCACTGTGAAATCTCATTGCAGTGGGCCCTACAGCTCTAGCAATGATCCTAAGTAAAGTCATGTTCATTCTGTAACTGTCATACCCTCTGTTTAACCTAACCCCTACCAACTCAGTGTCATAATGGGAAGAGACAGGCGGAAAATACGATTAAAAAAAATCAAAAGTGGTAGCAATTACTTGTATTGGGAGACTAAGCAGACACTACTTCTCTTACTAAGAAGTTCACCTTCTAGAATTCAAAGAGAATAAAAGCTTGAAAGTCTATGTGTGTTAGTTAACCACTGCTGCATAACAAACCACTCTGAAACATAACAAGTGGCTTAACACACCAACCATTTACATGGAGCTCACAGATCTGTAATTTGGTCTGGGTTCAGCTGGGCAGATTCTTCTGTTGGTCTCAGGTGGGCTTCCTCACAACTCTGCAGTTGGCTCCCCATCAACTAGTGGCTCTGCTTCTAGGGTTTGGATGGCAGTGGCTGTGGCAACAGGGCTCACTGGGTCATGTGTCTATCAGGCCACGGCATGTTTACATAGAGGCAGGTAGGTTTTAAAGAAAAGCAGGAGATGGCAAGCGCCAATGCACAAATGCTTTTGAAGGCTCCCCTTGCCTCACATATGCCAATATTCCATTGGCCAAAGCAAGTCGAAGGGCCAACCCAGATGCAGTAGGTGGAAAAATAGACTCCATCTTTGGATGCAAGGATCTGTAATGTACCTTTCAAGGGTATGGATTCTGGGAACAGATAATTTCATAGCCTTCTTTCTAATCTACACACTATGCTATTGATTCATTGGAACCCCATTTTAGGAAACAGAAATCAGTTACAACAGATTTCTTACAACTGATTAAATTGGATTCCAAACCACTCTAGGATTGGGTGTTCATTTATTCTTTTATGAAAATTGAGTCTTTTTAAAGAAGTCTGAATCAAATATACAGAAGAGCAAACAGTTCATTTTTATTGGGCCTACACAATTTGACAACAACAAAATGCACACACACAAGCATTTACTTTTCAGTATAGGAAAAAACATAAAAATATAAATTCTGTCTGAAAGTTAATAGATGTACCAGCAGAATACACTGGAAATCTTTAAACTCTGCCTAGCCAGAAATCATTAATAAAGCCTATTTATCTGTTTTGTATTCTTTCTTTTATCTGTTTGCTATTCTTATGCCATATTGTGGGTTGTTCTCTCTCCTCACTATTCAGACTTGAAATGTAGAGCAAGAAAGTAGCTTTCTTTTCCTTTTTTTTTTCTTTTACAGCTTTAACAGAAGAATTGAAGTCACACAGAATGTGTGCTGTCCCCTGAGCATTTAAGTTTTTAAAGAAGTAGAACTTCTCATCTCTAAAATTGCCCTTAGGGAGCTTAATTTGGCTTTGACAACACTTACACAATGGGATTTTGATGCTTTTACTGTCAATAGACTTTAAAAACATGTCTTCTAATTCAAATAAGGCCTCTGATTGCCTTTCGTTCTTCTGGCAAATTATGTGTATTCAAAAGCATGAGATCTAGTTCTTAGAAATGTTTAGCAGTAAGGCACAGCCTAGACCTTGGCACAGAAGACCAGGAAGAACATTCTGGGGAGTGAAGATCCATAGGCTCTGCCCTCTCCAAGGCAGAGAGTACTCTAGGAAGGGTCTCTTCACCTAGGGGCCTGGACAGCCAGGCTTGCATTTCCTGTGGCCAGTAGCTGGTGGCTCTGGGGTCCTTTTCAGGGGTTGGTGGCCATGTTGAATTGGAGGTCAGAGGGAGGGCACCACCTCTTGGTATACACACTGCTGCAGGGACTCACACATGCTTTTACTTTACTCTCTTGAGCATGAGCCCTGTGGAAAAAAATTGTTTTAGTCTGCCCAGGCTGTCATAATAAAATATTATAGACTGGGTGACTGAAATAACATCTTTGTTTTCTCACAGTACCAG
>NW_011473049.1:13212-15294 GCF_000754665.1 Bison bison bison
AGGGTGACAGCATGGTCATGTTCTAGTGAGGGGTCTTTTCCTGGCTTGCAGAGGGGCATTCTCACTGAGTCCTAACCCGGCCTTTCCTTGATGCGTACATGTGGAGAGAGAACATTTTTGTATCTCTTACTCTTCTTATAAAGGCACTGATTCCACTCATGGAGTCTCTACCCTTATGACTTCATATAACCCAGTGCTGTGCTGTGCTAAGTCGCTTCAGTCATGTCCGACTCTTTGTGACCCCATGGACGGTAGTCTGCCAGGCTCTTCTGTCCATGGGATTCCCCAGGCAAGAATAGTGGAGTGGGTAGCAGTGCCCTTCACCAGGGAGTCTTCAAGACCCAGGGCTCGAACCTGCATCTCCTGGGCTCCTGAATTTCAGGTGGATTCTTTATCACTGAGCCACTGAGGAAGCCTCTTCTACACCTGTGCCATTCCCATATTAAGAGGTAGAGTCTCTGTCCCATTTCCTTGAAACCAATGGATTTTTTTTTTTTTTTTGACAACCTCCACCAGTAGAATGTGAAGAAAGTGTTGCTATGTGACTTTTGAGGTGTGATCATGAAACTGCTCTGCACTTCCACCTTAGTCTCTTCATGTGTTCATTCTTGGAATTGGCCACTGGGCTCTTAGGCACCTCAAGCTAGCCCATACAAAGAAATCACATGAGAGCCACGGAGAAGAGTTCTGGATGGTACCCCAGCTGAGGTTCCAGCCAATAGCCAAGTCACCTCTAGCCTTTGAATCTTCCCAGTGGAGGCTCCCAAAATTGAAGCCTCTGTCTCTGCTGTCTTCTGTCCAAATTCCTGACCCATAGACTCCACAAGCAGAACAAATTGTTTTTTGGTTCACATCACCTTGTTTGGGGAGGTTGGTTACACAGAAATAGTGACTGGGACCAGGGATTCTTTCCTGGGGTCCAGAATCAGAAGAAAAGGCACAATCTCATCCTAGGGAAGCAGCATTACAAGTCAGGGGACCAACTACCCTGGTTTCCTGGGACTGAGCAGTTTTCTGGAATCTAGGACTTGTGCTAAATCCTGACAAGTCCTGGGGCAACTGGAATGAGTTGATTATCTTAAGGTGGGGAGGGATTTAAGTCCTCCTAGGAGTCACTGCAGGATATGGGTCTTCCCAACAGCTGGAGGATTTTTTCCAGCTTCATTGAGATATTTGTGTAAGATTGAGGTGTACAACCTGATGATGTAATACACATATATATTGTGAAATCTTTAGTACAAAAAGGTTAGTTAACACATTTCACCTCACTTAACTGCCATTTTTTGTTGTTAAGGCTGAGATAATTTAAGAACTTCTCTCATGGAAACTTCCAAGTACACAATACAGTATTGTTAAGTATAATCACTGTCCTGTACATTATATATCCCCAGAACTTCTTTTATAACTGGAAGCTTGTACCCTTTGACCGACAGACATTTCCTCATTTCCCCCCAGCCTGGAGGGAATGCACAAAATGAGTAGTTGGTGCCTTATTTCTTCCCAGGTGGTGCTAGTGGTAATGAACCCGCCTGCCAATGCATGAGACATGAGAGATGCGAGTTCAATCCCTGGGTCAGGAAGATCCCCCTGGAGGATGGCACAGCAATCAAGGCATATAGTATTTTAAGGCAATATCTAAATAACTCAAGTTGACAGTCTACAGTCCACAGGGCAGCCTCCTGTTATGATAAACAAAGGACCAGGGCCAGAATTAGGATGAGACAGGTGTGGCAGAATTGAATCCTGTCTTCCTGCAACATATTGCTATTTTCTTTATCATGGATTTTTTTGCACTGATTTCAATTTTTGACATTTCTCTAAAGAAGATATACATATGGCCAACAGGTACGTGAAAAGATGCTCAACATCATTAATCATCAGGGAATGCAAATTAAAACCACAGTACTACTGTTAGAATGGTTATCATCAAGATGACAAAGAGATAACAATGTTGACAAGGATGCGGAGAAAAGGGAACCTTCTTGTACTGTTGGTAAGAATGTAAACTGGTGCAGCCACTATGGAAAACAGTATAGAGATTCCTCAAAAATTAAATATAGAACTACCATATGACCCAGCAAT
>NW_011473049.1:15436-17100 GCF_000754665.1 Bison bison bison
TCAAAAAGAAATATGCACCCCTCTGCTCATTACAACATTATTTACAATAGCCAAGCTATGGAAGCAACCTAAGTGCCCATTGATGGATGAAAGGATAAAGAAGATTTGGTATATTTATATAATTGAATATTTTTCTACATAAAAAAAGATTATAATCTTGCCATTTTAGACAACTTAGGTGGCCCTTGAGGGTATTACGCTAAGTGAGATGTCAGACAGAGAAAGACAAATACTGTATGATCTCTCTTATATGTGGAATAAAAAAAAATAGCTGTATTGAGCATCTTTTCATGTAACTCTTGGCCATGTGTAGATCTTCTTTGGAAAAACGTCTATTTAGGCCCATTTTTTTGAGTGCGTTGTTTGTTTTTTGATATTGAGCATCATGAGCTGTTTGTGAATTTTGGAGACTAATCACTTGGTGGTTACATTGTTTGCAAATATTTTCTCCCATTCTGTGTGTTGTCTTTTTGTTATAGTGAGATATCACCTCACATCAGTCAGAATGGCCATATCATTAGAAAAATCTACAAACAATAAATTCTGGAGTGGATGTGGAGGAAAGCGAATACTCCTACACTGTTCGTGGGAAAGGAAATTGGTACAGCCACTATGGAGAACAGTATGGAGGTTCCTTAAAAAAAAACTAAAAATAGAGCTACCATATGATCCAGCAATCCCATGCAGCAGACCTGGGTATGGCATAAGCCTTCTTGGAGGAGGTCACCATTAACCCCATCATAGAACCACCAGAACTTACACAGGACTGGGGAAACAGACCCTTGGAGGGCACAAACAAAACCTTGTGCGTACCAGGACCCAGAAGAAAGGAGCAGTGACCCCACAAGAAACAGACCCAGACATGCCAATGAGTGTCGAGGAGTCTCCAGCAGAGGCGTGGGTTGGTGGTAGCCTGCTGCAGGGTTGGAAGCACTGAGTGCAGCAGTGCCTGCATGGGACATTTTGAAGGAGGTAGCCATTATCTTCATTACCTCCACCATAGTTCGGCCTCAGGTAAAGCAACAGTGAGGGAACACAGGGCCGCCCATCAACAGAAAACTGGATTAAAGATTTACTGAACATAGCCCCATCCATCAGAAAAAGACTCAGTTTCCCCCTATCAGTCTCTCCCATCAGGAAGCTTCCATAAGCCTCTTATCCTTGCCCATCAGAGGGCAAAAGAATGAAAACCACAGTCACAGAAAACTAACCAAACTGATCACATGGACCACAGCCTTGTCTCAGTTCAGTTCAGTTCAATTCAGTCGCTCAGTGGTATCCCACTCTTTGCAGCCCCATGGACTGCACCATGCCAGGCCTCCCGGTCCATCACCAACTCCTGGACTTTACTCAAACTCATATCCATTGAGTCGATGATGCCATCCAGCCATCTTACCCTCTGTTGTCCCCTTCTTCTCCTGCCTTCAATCTTTCCCAGCATCAGGGTCTCTGCAAATGAGTCAGTTCTTCACAACAGGTGGCCAAAGTATTGAATTTCAGCTTCAGTTTCAGTCCTTCCAATGAATATTCAGGACTGCTTTCCTTTAGGATGGACTGGTTGGATCTCTCTGCAGTCCAAGGGACTCTCAAGAGTCTTCTCCAACAACACAGTTCAAAAGAATCAATTCTTCGGCACTTAGCTTTCTTTATAGTCCAACTCTCAC
>NW_011473049.1:17200-17387 GCF_000754665.1 Bison bison bison
CTGCAGTCACCATCTGCAGTGATTTTGGAGCCCCCAAAATAAAATCTGTCACTGTTTCCACAGTTTCCTCATCTATTTGCCATGAATAGATGGGACCAGATGCCATGATCTTAATTTTCTGAATGTTGACTTAAGCCAACTTTTTCACTCTCCTCTTTCACTTTCATCAAGGGGCTCTTTAGTTCTT
>NW_011473049.1:18234-18587 GCF_000754665.1 Bison bison bison
CCTTTATCGAGCCCATTTTTGCATGAAATGTTCCCTTGGTATCTCTAATTTTCTTGAAGAGATCTCTAGACTTTCCCGTTCTATTGTTTTCCTCTATTTCTTTGCACTGATCGCTGAAGAAGGTTTTCTTATCTCTCCTTGCTATTCTTTGGAACGCTGCATTCAAATGGGTGTATCTTTCCTTTTGTCAACTTTGTTTTTCGCTTCTCTTTTTTCATAGCTATTTGTAAGGCCTCCTCAGAAAGCCATTTTGCTTTTTTTGCGCTTCTTTTTCTTTGGGATGATCTTGATCCCTGTCTCCTGTACAATGTCATGAACCTCCATCCATAGTTCATCAGGTACTCTGTCTATCA
>NW_011473049.1:18989-19788 GCF_000754665.1 Bison bison bison
ACTGAAATCAGATTGATTATATTCTTTGCAGCCAAAGATGGAGAAGCTCTATACAGTCAGCCAAAACAAGACAAGAAGCTGACTGTGGCTCAGATCATGAACTCCTGACTGCCAAATTCAGACTTAAATCGAAGAAAGTAGGGAAAACCACTAGACCAATCAGGTATGTGTGTGTGTGTGTGTATGTGTGTGTTAGTTGCTCAGTCATGTCCAACTCTTTGTGACCCCATGGACTGTAGCCCACCAGTTTTCTCTGTCCATGGATCTCCAGGCAATAATACTGGAGTGGATTGCCATTCCGTTCTCCAGAGGAATTTCCCAACCCAGGGATCAAACCCTGGTCTCCTGCATCGCAGGCAGATTCTTTACCATTTGAGCTACAGGAAAGTATCCATTAAGGTATGACCTAAATCAAATCCGTTATGATTATACAGTGGAAGTGACAAATAGATTCAAGGATTAGATCTGATAGACAGAGTGCCTGAAGAACTATGAACAGAGGTTCGTGACATTGTACAGGAGGCAGTGATCAAGACCATTCCCAAGAAAAAGAAATGCAAAAAGGCAAAGTGGTTGTCTGACGAGGCCTTACAAATAGCTGAGAAAAGAAGAGAAACTAAAGGCAAAGGAGAAAAGGAAAGATATACTCATTTGAATGCAGAATTCCAAAGAATAGCAAGGAGAGATAGAACACCTTCTTCAGTGATCAATGCAAAGAAATAGAGGAAACCAATAGAATGGGAAAGTCTAGAGATCTCAAGAAAATTAGAGACACCAAGGGAATATTTCATGCAAAGAT
>NW_011473049.1:19888-20299 GCF_000754665.1 Bison bison bison
CTCTGTCTATCAGATCTAGTCCCTTAAGTCTATTTCTCACTTCCACTGTATAATCGTAAGGGATTTGATTTAGGTCATACCTGAATGGCCTAGTGGTTTCCCCTACTTTTTCCAATTTAAGTCTGAATTTGGTAATAAAGGAGTTCATGATCTGAGTCCAGCCAGCTCCCAGTCTTATTTTTGCTGACTGTAAAGAGCTTCTCCATCTTTGGCTGCAAAGAATATAATCAGTCTGATTTCGTGTTGGCCATCTGGTGATGTCCATCTGTAGAGTCTTCTCTTGTGCTATTGGAAGAGGGTGTTTGCTATGACCAGTGCATTCTCTTGCAAAACTCTATTAGCCTTTACCCTGCTTCATTCTGTACTCCAAGGCCAAATTTGCCTGTTACTCAAGGTGTTTCTTGACTTCCT
>NW_011473049.1:21368-22562 GCF_000754665.1 Bison bison bison
CACTGCAGATGGTGATTGCAGCCATGAAATTAAAAGACGCTTAGTCCTTGGAAGAAAAGCTATGACCAACCTAGACAGCATATTAAAAAGCAGTGACATTACTTTACCAACAAAGGTCTGTCTAGCCAAAGGTTTGTTTTTTTCCAGTAGTCATGTATGGGTGTGAGAGTTGGACTATAAAGAAAGCCGAGCACCAAAGACATGATGCTTTTGAACTGTGTTGTTGGGTAAGACTCTTGAGAGTCCCTTTTACTGCAAGGAGATCCAACCAGTCCATCCTAATGGAAATCAGTCTTGAATATTCATTGGAAGGACTAAAACTGAAGCTGAAACTCAATACTTTGGCAATCTGATGTGAAGAACCGACTCATTGGAAAAGACCCTGATGCTGGGAAAAATTGAAGGTGGGAAGAGAAGGGGATAACAGAGGATGAGATGGTTGGATGGCATCTGCGACGTGATGGACATGAGTTTGAGTAAGCTCCAGGAGTTCGTGATGGACAGGGAAGCCTGGCGTGCTGCAATCCATGGGGTCACAAATAATTGGACACGACTGAGGGACTGAACTGAACTGAACTAAAAAAACCTAACATAGAGCTGCCGTATGATCCATCAATCCCATGCCTGGACATACATCTAGTAAAAAGCATGGTTTTAAAGGATATATGCACCCCGATGTTCATTACAGCCATGTTCACAATAACCATGACATGGAAACAGCCTAAATGTCCATTGACAGATGAATGGATAAAGAAGATGAGGTACATATATTGCTCAGCCATTTAAAAGAATGGAATGATGCCATTTAAAGCAACATGGATAGACCTGGAGATTATTATACTAAGTCAGAGAAAGACAAATATCATTTGATATAATTTATATAAAATGATAGAAATGAAATTATTTACAAAACAAAAACAGACTCACAGACTTAAGAGAATAAATTTATGGTTATGGGGTAGAGAGGGATATATTAGAAGTTTGGGATTGACATAGATTGATACATTGTTATATTTAATATGGATAACCAACAGTTCAGTTCAGTTGCTCAGTCGTGTCTCTGACTCTTTGCGACCCCTTGAACTGTGGCATGACAGGCCTTCCTGTCCATCAACAACTCCCGGAGTTTACCCAAACTCATGTCCATTGAGTTGGTGATGCCATACAACCATCTCATCCTCTGTCATCCCCTTC
>NW_011473050.1:0-1613 GCF_000754665.1 Bison bison bison
TTTCTGCCATTCAAAAATGATTTTTATTGTGTTGTCAGTTCTAATAATCCTTTTCTTTTGTTGTCTCTGCCTCTGATAGCATGCTTAGAAACTCTTCTTCAGCCCCAGGGTTATAAAAGTGTTCACTTGAATTTTCTTCTACTACTGTCATAGTTTGATTTTCTTTTTCATGTTTAAATTTTCAGGGGACCTGGAATTTACTTGGTGAAAAGGCATGTCTGGAATGCTTGTGGTGTGCCAGGTTTTATTCCAAGTGACTTACATGGATCATCACATTTGAATGCTTTGAAACTCAGGCGGTGGGTGATAATAGGAGCATTGTTTTCACAGGGGAGGAAATTTAGGAACAGGCAAGGTGGGTACTTGTCCAAGACCACACAGCTGGTGAAACCTGGCCCATCAGTGGGAAAGCCAAAACAGGGTTAAGGAATAGGGTCGGCATGTGAAAAGTTTCTGAAATATAGTAGTCAATAGAGGGTAGAGTTTTTTTTACTACTATTATTGTTATTACACAGTTCTCATAAACGTAATTTCTGATGGCTGCAAATTATTTGAAAAATCGTGTATATTTAAGGCAAGCACAACTCTAAAATACTATTCCTTCAAAAACATGTTTAGGATTCCATGGTAACAAAACCTTTATTTAGAGAAACAGTTGTCATAAAAAGAAATTCAGAAAGAACATTTATCAACATGTGAAGAGTTTTAGAGGATATGGGATTATATATTTTTATAAAAATCTTATCTTTGCACTCCAGTTTTCTTAAAAGAGCATATTTTTAAAATGTTCTGATCAGAAATAAAGCCACAATAACTGTTCTTGTTTTTTTTTTTAAAGAAAACTATAACAAAATAATGAAGCTGCTATGAAAAGCAGTTTCATAGTTCCTTGAAAAGTTTAATATACAATTACCATATCACCCAACAATTCCACTCTTAGGTGTAGGCCCAAGAATTCAAAACAAGGAGTCAACCAATATAATTCAAAGCAAGGAGTCAAACAGATTCTTGTAACCAATTTTCAAAGCAGCATTATTTACAGTGACCAAAAGGTGAAAACAATCCAAATGTCCATCAACGTATGAATGGATAAGCAATATGTGGTACATATATCAGTTCAGTTCAGTTCAGTTGCTCAGTCGTGTATGACTCTTTGTGACCCCACGGACCACAGCGTGCCAGGCTTCCCTATATATCATCAACTCCCGGGGCTTATGCAAACTCATGTCCATCGAGTTGGTGATGCTATCCAACCATCTCATCCTCTGTCACTCCCTTCTCTTCCTGCCTTCAATCTTTCCCAGAATCAGGGTCTTTTCCAATGAGTCAGTTCTTCACGTCAGGTGGCCAAAATGTCGGAGTTTCAGCTTCAGCATCAGTCCTTCCAATGAGTATTTAGGACTGATTTCCTTTAGGATGGACTGGATGGATCTCCTTGCAGTCCAAGAGACTCAAGAGTCTTCTCCAACAACACAGATCAAAAGCATCAATACTTTGGCACTCAATTTTCTTTATAGTCCACCTCTCACATCCGTACATGACTACTGGAAAAACCATAGCTTTGACTAGACGGACCTTTGTTGGCAAAGTAATGTCTCTGCTTTTTAATATGC
>NW_011473050.1:3238-3469 GCF_000754665.1 Bison bison bison
CTGGAATTCCATCACCTCCACTAGCTTTCTTCATAGTGATTCTTCCTAAGGCCCACTTGACTTTGGACTCCAGGATGTCTGGTTCTAGGTGAGTGATCACACCATCGTGGTTATCTGGGGCATGAAGATCTTTTTGGTATAGTTCCTCTTATATGCCACCGCTTCTTAATATCTTCTGCTTCTGTTAGGTCCATACCATTTCTGTCCTTTATTGTGCCCATCTTTGCATGA
>NW_011473050.1:3643-5861 GCF_000754665.1 Bison bison bison
GCTGATTTCAGTATTGACCATCTGGTGATGTCCATGTGTAGAGTCTTCGCTTGTGTTGTTGGAAGAGGGTGTTTGCTATGACCAGTGCGTTCTCATGGCAAAACTCTACTAGCCTGTGACCTGCTTCATTTTGTACTCCAAGGCCAAATTTGCCTGTTACTTCAGGTATCTCTTGACTTCCTACTTTTGCATCCCAGTCCCCTATAATGAAAAGGACATCTAAAGGCTGTTAGTTCTAAAAGGTCTTGTAGGGCTTCATAGAACCATTCAGCTTCAGCTTCTTCAGCATTACTGGTTGGGGCATAGACATGGATTACTGTGATATTGAGTGGTTTGCCTTGGAAATGAATAGAGATCATTCTGTCGCTTCTGAGATTGCATCCAAGTACTGCATTTTGGACTCTTTTCTTTACTATGCTGGCTACTCCATTTCTTCTAAGGAGGTCTGCCCACAACAGTCGATAGAATGGTCATCTCAGTTAAATTCACCCATTCCAGTCCATTTTAGTTCGCTTTTTCCTAAAATGTCAATGTTCACTCTTGGCATCTCCTGTTTGACCACTTCCAATTTCCCTTGATTTGTGGACCTAACATTCCAGGTTCCTATGCAATATTGCTCTTTTCAGCGTTGGACTTTCCTTCCATCACCAGTCACATCCACAACTGGGTGTTGTTTTCACTTTTGGTCTGCTGCACCCAGAGCCCTTGCCTATGCGGCAGGCCATTGCTGACCCGTACCTTCACAGGAGACACCTAAACCCAGTACTGGCTCAGTCTTTGTGGGGTCTCTGGGTCCTGGCGTGCACAAGGTTTGTTTGAGCCCTCTGAGCGTCTCTGGCAGGTAAGGGGTTTGATTCTAAATGCAATTTTGCCCCTCCTACTGTCTTGCTGGGGCTTCTCCTTTGCTCTTGGACATGGGGTATCTTTTTTTGGTGGGACCCAGCATTCTCCTGTTGATGGTTGTTCAGTAGCGAGTTGTAGTTTTGGCGTTCTCACAGGAGAAGATGAGCGCATGTCCACCATCTTAATTAATCTTGCTCTATAATGTTGGTACATATATACAATGGAATAATTATTGTACAAAGGAAGGAAATTCTGAAATAGGGTACAACATGGATTAACATTGAAACCTTATACTAGGTGAAAAAAAGTTAGATGCAAAGGGACAAATATTGTATGATTTCACTTATATGAGATACCTAGAATTGTCACACTCAGAGAGACAGAAAGAACAGTGGATATTAAGGGCTGCCGGGAGAGTAGAAGGGGAAGTGATTGTTTAATGGGCTTATGTTTGAAATAATGGGAAATTCTGGAAATGGATAGTGACTCATCCCAGGTGGCAGTGGTAAAGAACATGCCTGCGATGCAGGAGAGGCAACAGGAGCCACAGGTTTGACCACTGGGTGGAGAAGATACCCTGTAGAAGGCAATGGCCACTCACTCCAGAATTCTTGCCTGGGAAATTCCATGGACAGAGGAGCCTGGTGGGCTACAGTCCAGGTGGTTGCAAAGAGTCAGATACGACTTAGCCATTGAGCATGCATGCAGTGTTGTTTGCACAACATTGTGAATGTACTTAATGCACTGAACTATTAAAACAATAAATTATATATATTTTACCATAAACAACAATGACAGCAGCAACAATGACAAAAGGAGTCAAAATTAGGCTATTTCATAGAGTTGTTGTTCAGTTGCTAAGTTGATTAAGTTTGTTCAATTTCATATGCTTTGAGTCGGTGATGTTATTTAATCATCTCATCCTCTGCCACTCCTTTCTCCTTTTGCCTTCAGTCTTTCCCAGCATCGGGGTCTTTTCCAGTGAATCAGCTCTTCGCATCAAGTGGCCAAAGTATTGGAGATTCAGCTTCAACATCAGTCCTTCCAATGAATATTCAGGGTTGACTTCCTTTAAAATTGACTGGTTTGATCTCCTTGCAGTCCAAGGGACTCTTAAGAGTCTTCTCCAGCACCACAATTTTAAAACATCAATTCTTTGGCACTCAGCCTTCTTTAGGGTTGAACTCTCACGTCTGTCCATGACTATTGGAAAAAACAGGGCTTTGACTATATGGATGTTTGTCTCAGAGTGCTGGGCTTAAACGAGATAATTATTGTGCTGTGCTTAGTATAATGCTGGGCTTACGAATAAATTTCTAATACTTGGAACCATTTGAAGATGGAATGGGCTTCCTTAGGGATGGGATAGTGAGTG
>NW_011473050.1:5961-7172 GCF_000754665.1 Bison bison bison
GCTACTGGATGTGTTTAACAGGAGGTGGATCAGACTTAAGTTTCGTATGCAAATGAATCACCTGGGGATAATGTTTAAATACAGATTCTAATTTAAATAGGTCCTCTGTGGGGCATGACATTCTGCATTTCTAATAAGCCCCAGGTGATGATGAAGATGCCTAGTGATGAAATTTGAATAGCAGGGAGCTAGATGATTCTTTGGAGTGAGGGGATGCTGGAGAAGGTCTGTGATACTCCATCAGGTGGAGCATTGAATTAGATCTCTGCTGTCCATTATGGTGGCCACATCACCATATGTAGCTATTTGAAATGTATCTTGTCTGAGATGAGTTGTGGGTGTAAAATACACAAGAACTCAGTATAAAGAAAAGAAACTGTAAGACAGCTCATTAATACTTTTTATATTGATTACATTCTGAAATGATATTATTTTGGTTATATTGGGTTAAGTAAATATTGTTAAATTTTTTACAAGGGCTGTGAATAGAAGGTGATTGGGCAATAACTAGAGGGTGTCAAAGGATTAGAAGAGGATTTTCTTGCTTTGGCAGCCTGGAAAGAATATGAAGCCAATAAGAAAGGGAGACTTTGGCTCTCCAGGATCAGCAAGGTGGGTGAGTGAAGGAGTGAGGTCTATAAGAAGGAAAGGAGGTTAAGACAAAGTTTGTGTGGCTTGTATTGTTGTTTAGTCGCTAAGTGGTATCTGACTCTTTGTGATCCCATGGACTGCAGCACGCCGGGTTTCCCTTTCCTTTACTCTTGTGGCTTGTATACAGGTGTATAAAAGATGGAAAGACTGGAAAGAAACATGTAGAAATGTTAACGCCAGTATCTAGGTAGTGGGGATGATGTTTGCATTATATTTTTGTGAA
The DNA here is from genome assembly GCF_000754665.1 of Bison bison bison. Classification (NCBI taxonomy): domain Eukaryota; kingdom Metazoa; phylum Chordata; class Mammalia; order Artiodactyla; family Bovidae; genus Bison; species Bison bison. Next base: position 6,836 of record NW_011473050.1, read on the forward strand.
AGTGAAAAGAAGTGTTACTCGGTTCAGTTGTGTGTGACTCTTTGTGATGCCATGGACTGTAGTCCGCCAGGCTCCTCTGTCTGTGGAATTCTCCAGACAAGAATACTGGAGTGGGTAGCCTTTTCCTTATCCAGGGGATCTTCCCGACCTGGGGATCAAACCCCGGTCTGTTGCCTTGCAGGCAGATTCTTTACCGTCTGAGCCACCAGTACTTCTTTGTATATGTTTTTGTATTTTCCTTTTTCTTCCATAAAGATGCATAACTTTTAAAATTGGGGAAATGTAGAGGGACCAGAAATTAGAGGTAGCTTGGAACACTGACTTTAGCACATGAGGC
>NW_011473050.1:7689-9706 GCF_000754665.1 Bison bison bison
TGGCAGCCCACCAGGCTCCCCCGTCCCCGGGATTCTCCAGGCAAGAACACTGGAGTGGGTTGCCATTTCCTTCTCCAATGCATGAAAATGAAAAGTGAAAGTGAAGTCGCTCAGTCGTGTCCGACTCTTATCGACCTCATGGACCGCAGCCTACCAGGCTCCTCCGTCCATGGGATTTTCCAGGCAAGAGTACTGGAGTGGGGTGCCATTGCCTTCTCCGGTGAACTGCCTATGGAGAGGGCCAAATCACGGGAAACTGGGCCTGCTACAGTGGCTGGGAGTGGCCTCTGGCCAACAGCCAACAAGAAAGTGAAGCCCTGGTGGTACAGCTGCATAGAAGTGAATTCTGCAACAACCTGAGTGAGTTTGGACATGAATTCTTCCCCAGTCAAGTCTTGAGATAAAAACACACTGGCTATTTACAGGATAGGAGGCAGGCGGTCACTACAGGTGGGTCACTGCAAGATTATTGCATAACACGCAATAATCTGGAGAGAAAAGGGAGGAGGGAATGTCTTTCAGGGCTGTTTAAGAATCACTGAAACAATGGAATATTACTCAGCCATAAAAAGAATGAAATGATGCCATTTGCAGCAGCATGGATGGACCTAGAGACTGTCACACTGAATGAAGTCAGCTAGAGAAAGATAAACAGCTGATTCTTAAACAGCCCTAAAAGACACTCCCGCCTCCCTTTTCTCTCCAGACTTTTATGAAGTGTCTTTCAAGTATTTTTCCTATTTAAAAAAAAAATGAGTTGCCTGTCTTTTGATTGCTGAGTTTAGGAGTTCTTTATTTATACTGGATATGAGATTTGGTGGGATACGTGGATTAAAAATCTCCTCTCCCAGCCTGGAGCTTACCTTTTCACTCTCTTAATTATGACTTTTAATGAAAATAAAAATGTTATCAATATTTATTTTTCCCCTCAGTTTTATTGCAATATAATTGACATAATATTGTATTAGTGATGTGAACTTCACCTCAATTAATTTAAAAAAAGGGCTTCTGACTCCAAATAAAATTCTTTTTTCATTTTTTTAAGACAAGGTGTTTCTCTTGGGAGAGTAGAAAGATGAAAGCACTTTTTGGTTCAACATAAGTGAGAGTTTTCAAACAGAACTATCGAAGAGCTTAATGGGTTGACTTGTGATCTATGCTTACACTGGAAATATTCTAGCAGGGACTGGACAACTGTCTGTAATGAATATTATAGAAGGGAACTCTAAATCTCCTTCTGACTTGAAGATTCAAGGATTCTATTCACTTGAATAGCTGATCTCTTGGAGAGATCAGAATTTGAACATTCCTGGCACCCACAACTACTGCATAACCCAAGACAGAGTATACTCAAATTTGGGTCGTGTGGTAGAGACTATACACAGAAAATGATTAAAAAGTGGCCAACTTTGACAAATTTTTTTTTTAATTTGCAGTTAAAAAAAAATTTGGAAACTAAGCAAACAGCAAATGTGTTAAATAAAAGTGTGCTATATGTTTATAGTGTTGTTTCTACAAATGCTATTTTAAAATTAATCTATTGTAGATCTTTTAAAATAAGTCATTTGAAAACAATGCTTCTTTTAATGAAGTTTACCTAGGTGTTTGGTGAGATTATCTGGCAGTGGCTGAGGCAACAAAAGTGCAGTACAGTCTTGTAGCAAAGCTAAGAGAGTGATTTGGTCAAAAGACAGCTATAATTCTACAAGGTTGGGCAGTCTGAATGTGAGGGACAGGCCCAGGTCACAGCTACAGCTAGACATACAGTTCATGTTACTGGAGAGAATATCAGATCAGATCAGATCAGATCAGTCGCTCAATCGTGTCCGACTCTTTGGGACCCCATGAAATGCAGCATGCCAGGCCTCCCTGTCCATCACCAACTCCTGGAGTTCACTCAGACTCACGTCCATCGAGTCAATGATGCCATCCAGCCATCTCATCCTCTGTCATCCCCTTCTCCTCCTGCCCCCAATCCCTCCCAGCATCAGAGTCTTTTCCAATGAGTCAACACCTG
>NW_011473050.1:11136-11390 GCF_000754665.1 Bison bison bison
TTCTCTTCTTTTCACAGCTATTTGTAAGGCCTCCTCAGACAGCGATTTTGCTTTTTTGCATTTCTTTTCTATGGGAATGGTCTTGATCCCTGTCTCCTGTACAGTGTCACAAACCTCATTTCATAGTTCAGCAGGCACTCTATCTATCAGATCTAGGCCCTTAAATCTATTTCTCACTTCCACTGTATAATCATAAGGGATTTGATTTAGGTCATACCTGAATGGTCTAGTGGTTTTCCCTACTTTCTTCAATT
>NW_011473050.1:12536-13082 GCF_000754665.1 Bison bison bison
ATGATCTTTTCGAACAAAGGTATTCTGAACATTCATTCATTTAACAAATAATCATTTAGAGTCACGTGCTTTGCGCTGACTTTTACTCAACATCTAAACCATACTATTTTGTATTCCCGTGTGATTATGGATCCTTCATGCAAGAGGCTTAAAAATGTAGCTCATTGGTTAACGTAATCACCTAGGGTGATTTGAAGTTGTCCCTTCTGGTTCCTGGGGGTGGCTAGAGCCCGAAGCTGGTCACCAGGCCCTCTTATCGTTTGCTGGCTGATTGTGAGATCCGGATTAACTCTCAGACTCCCCTGTTAGTATTTCCACTCTTCATCTTATCTAAAACTTTTTATGGTTCCCTTTTCTGCTTCTAATTTGCTCTTTCTTAACCATGCTTTGGTTCCAAATAGGAAAAGGAGTACGTCAAGGCTGTATATTGTCACCCTGCTTATTTAACCTATATGCAGAATACATCATAAGAAATGGTGGGCTGGAGGAAGCACAAGCTGGAATCAAGATTGCCAGGAGAAATATCAATCACCTCAGATATGCAGA
>NW_011473050.1:13182-13617 GCF_000754665.1 Bison bison bison
ACCCCCTTAGTCTGTCTGAAAGAGAGTACTTTGCTGAGATGTAAATTTAAGGGTATTCACATTTCGGAATGCATGTACAGGTTTCTCACATTATTTTTAGTAAGGAAGTTTCTGAAGGTAACAAGGCTATTACTAAAGTTGAAAGCAGTGTCGCATAGTGGTTAAGAGCTTGGGCTCTTAAGTGAGAATTGAATTTGAATACCAGCTTTGCCACTCACTATGTTACTCTCTTAACTTCTTAAGACCTCACTTTTCCTGTCTATCAAAAGGGGGAAATAATAGCCCCTATCTCATAGGGTAGTTTTGTGCACATGAAAGCTTTTGTACCACCTTGGTAAGTGTTCCATAGTGTCAGCTGATACTATGTGTGCTGCCTGAATAAATTTTTTAAGTGGGGACAAAAAAGCAAAATGTGAACTAAAATGAGAATGATCT
>NW_011473050.1:13717-14696 GCF_000754665.1 Bison bison bison
TAGATAGCATATTAAAAAGCAGAGACGTTACTTTGTCAACAAAGGTCCGTTTAGTCAAGGCTATGGTTTTTCCAGTAGTCGTGTATGGATGTGAGAGTTGGACTGTGAAGAAAGCTGAGTACCAAATAATTGATACTTTTGAACTGTGGTGTTGGAGAAGACTCTTGAGAGTCCCTTGGACTGCAAGGAGATCCAACCAGTCCATCCTAAAGGAGATCAGTCCTGGGTCTTCATTGGAAGGACTGATGTTGAAGCTGAAACTCCAGTACTTTGGCCACCTGATGTGAAGAGCTGGCTCATTTGAAAAGGCCCTGATGCTGGGAAAGATTGAGGGCAGGAGGAGAAGGGGACGACAGAGGATGACATGGTTGGATGGCATCACCGACTCAATGGACATGGGTTGGGGTAGACTCCGGGATTTGGTGATGAACAGGGAGGCCTGGCGTGCTGTGGTTCATGGGTTCGCAAAGAGTCGGACACAACTGAGTGACTGAAGTGAACCGTGCTTTGAGGGCCTGGCGACCTCAGACCTGATGCTGAGGTTGTTTGCTTACTTGATCTTTATTTCTGTCTCCTCCGCCCCCATCTCCTCCCCCTGCCCCGTCTCCCCAGCTCAGCTGCTGCTGCTAAGTCACTTCAGTCGTGACCGACTCTGTGTGACCCCATAGACTGCAGCCCACCAGGCTCCCCCGTCCCTGGGATTCTCCAGGCAAGAACACTGGAGTGGGTTGCCATTTCCTTCCCCAGTGCATGAAAGTGAAAAGTGAAAGGGAAGTCGCTCAGTCGTGTCCGACTCTTCGCGACCCCATGGAGGGCAGCCCAGCTCAGGCACCCCTCTAAATACCGCTCATGCCTTTTCCCACTTTTAAGATCTTTGCCCCGCCTCCTCACGCTCCCTTCATTCCCGTACTCTGCGCGCAGGCGCCCCACCCCTCTTCTTTCCCTAGATTTCGCACGCGCGAGGGGGGTGGTGATACTG
>NW_011473050.1:15603-22059 GCF_000754665.1 Bison bison bison
TCTCTCTCCCCTCAGCTGAGTCCCTTCCCTGTTTTTCACTCTTCCGGCATCGGTGGTTTTACTTCTTCGATTGAACCCTGCTTCCTCGACCCCCCAGGGAGGCCGCCTCATTAAGGCGCCTCCCTTCTCTCCACGAACTCGCTCTGACAGCTGAGGAACTGGCAAGATCCTGCTACCCAGAGGGTGAATGGGTATCTTTCCCGGAATAATCCTAATTTTTCTAAGGGTGAAGTTTGCAACGGCGGCCGTGATTGTAAGCGGAGTAAGCAAACACCTCCATTGTACTAGTGTGAGGGATGCTGTTGAAAGGTGCTCCCTTTCAATTTCTACCCCCTGTCACTCCTTGAGATCAAGGCATTGAAGGCATCTATTAAAATGCAGTTCAGCTAACTGATTGGGATGTCAGCCATTATGAATATGAATTAGCTTCTCAGATAAGGTAAAAGCAGGGACATTTGTTGTTCTCTGTCAGTGTTTCCTTGTTGTTGTCTTTTTTTTTTCAGACCAGGGGTGCTTCAAGTCATCATCAACTCTTCCCTCACCTTCATTCCCTACATCATCAAGTTCCTTTGTGTCTCCATTTTAGAAGTTTATCTCCAATCTTGCTGCCAACAAACATCTTGTCTGCTTTACTTCACACCATCCTAAGCTAGTTTCCTTGCCTCTCCTGTTTGTAATCCATTGCTTGCTGCAACCCTAGTAGGCTAACTAAAATGTGGTAGATTTCATCAGGTCACTAGTCTATTCAAAAATTTACAGTATCCCTTCCACCCTGCCACACTCACTTTGATTTCATGCCTTTCAACTGAATCTGTTCCTTATCATACTGTTTGTCTGATATTGTTTCAATATAAACAATATGTAAACAACATATTGTTTCAATATAAAATAATTCTCTGTTCCAGTTAGGTTGCGTTCTTTCTTCTGAGAACAAACCATACTGATGCTTGCCTCCACATCCTGTGTTTTTCCCCAAATTTGTGTCTCTACAGCCTGTTCTCCCTTTACTCTCTCCTTTACCTACACCTGTGAATATTCTACCTGCCCTCTATCAAGGCCCACTTTAAGTTCTCTCATCTCCATAAGCTTTTTCGAATTATTTAAGCTCATGTGGATTGGTTCCTTTTCCATGCTTGTCCTGCTCTTATAGTTTGTGCTATATAGTTTAGCACTTATTTTTTTTTTCTCTGATGAACTACTTTGATTTCTTCCACCGGATTATAAGCTCTTGAAAGGCAAGTACTGTATTTCATACAACTTTTATCCCCACACCCATCTCCTTAATTATCCAGGAAACATAAATATTGTTATGGTGTTAGAACATGTTATGTGGTTTTCTTTTAAACATGGCATTTGTACCTGTAGCACATTGGGCATTTAGTATGCCTTCAATAACCATTTGCTTGAGTCTCTATTTTATCTTCTGAATCTGAGAATATCTAATGCCTTTCTTAAAGGGGAAACCAAGAAAAGCGCCTGGATTTTTCTGACCAGAGCTTTGCAGTAGTATGACAGGATTATGTAACTTGTGTTCTAGGACATTCTTCTCACTCTTTAGGCTATCAAATTTTCCTTAGTCAGATTTCAGAATATATGTCTGCATTTTGAAGGCATTTTTCATTGGCTTCTTTACACAATGAAAATACTTAAGGTACTGTATTTCTATTTTAACTCAGATGTGGCTTCTTTTACACATATCTGGGGATAGACCCCACAAATCAAAATCCTTTGGGGAGTATTTTACACAAATAATTTTCTGCAACAAAACCTAGGGAGAGAGTCTCTGAGGATCAGCAAAGTGTCATGTACAGAGTGTGTAGTATTGGTCGGGTCCAGCAAGTTATCTTTCTGATTTCCCCTGTAACCTTTTACATACAGGCTGTATATGTTTATAAAGGACATCACGGTGGAACCAACCAAGTATTTAATGGATGTGTACCCAATTCTGTGTAAGCTATTTTAGGGGTTATAAAAAGTACCGTGAGACCAGGTGCCAGCCTTCAGGGATCTTACCTAGTTAAGAGAGAAAATAACACGGGGCAACCAGAATATAAAACCTCATCCTAGTCATTATTTGTATGCCTGAGATTTAAGATATAGAGGAGATAAATGAAGGCTCAAAAGAGCATTACACAGCTGTGGAATAGGTATGACATAACATGCATGCATGTATACAGCCTTATGTAAAAGACTTGGAGATTATAGCTGACATTTTAATGATTCAGTAGTGTGATATGACTCCCATAAAAGCGACTGCAGTTTTCAGCTATAGTAATTGAAGTGTAATATGGAGAACAACAAAAATTATTGGTAGATATTTAGCCTAAAAAATAAGTTGTAGGAGAAAATGGTAGCTGTCTTTAACTGTTTGAAGGAGTCCCCTAGGAGAAAAGAATAAATTGTTCATACTGCATCCAAAATATGAGTGAAAACTAGAGGAAGACAGACTTTTGGCTCAGTATGAGGAGGGAATGTCTAAAATCAGACTTAAAGATGATACAGGATTTCTTCATAACAAGATTCTTTCCCTGCATTGGAGGGAAAGAAAGTTTACTATCAGATGGGAGTGGGAAGATGGCAGTGGTCCCAGACTTTCAGTCTTCATGGACCAGTAAAATTGAAATGAAGGTGTGGGGAGGCGGCACAAATTAGGGTAGCCAGTCTTATTTTGCCAAATAAGAACATTAAACAAAATCAACTACCAGCTACTACATTTCATGTAAGAAAGGTGATTTTTGAAAAATGCTCCAGGAGTAGGAAGAACATGATCTTCTAATAGTCCTTTAAATGAGATACATTTAGCTGAAAAAAGGCACTTGGTGCCCTTATTTTCTTTATTTCAATTCAGAATTGTGAAAATTTCATTAAAGAACTACTGGGCTAACTGACCAGAGATTGTGACTGGCCTTTCTGCTCCCTGCTGTGGCTTTGCCCCCTGCCTTTAACTGCATTAGGATTATTCTCTGAACCCTGAGTACATCTTTATTAAAAGGCAGGTAGCAGGTAGTCAAGTCAGGCTTCTTCTATAATGAAGAGTTGAAAGAAGTGATAAAGAGAGAGCGTTCGAGAGAAGCATAGCTGCCTTTTGAAATGTTTGACTGTTTTGGGAAATCTCTAAATTAGTGACTGGAAGGGGGATTCCCCCTCCCCTAAACTTAGAAAAGGGATGTGCTAGTTCCTTGCTTTTCCATGTCTACCCTTTCATTGTGTGTGTCATGTGTTGCTATTATTTGTAGTTTTAAAATATGGGCATAACTGAAAATGTTGATAAGGTAGTATTTAGTACTCAAGACTCTTCTTTCAAGCTGCAGCTGATATTTAAAGTACTTATTCCTACTTTGCTTTTTTGAATTCTGTGAAACAGTTTTCCTCCAAAAGAGCTATGTATTGCCCACTCTGTATGTCAGATGGACTGGCTGATCATATTATGCATGAAAGGAAGTTTCCATAATTATTTTTGTGGCCTCTTAAACATTTGTCTGCATGTTAGCTATCCTTTCTGGAAAGTTGTTTTTCTGTGCTTAGTTGCAGAGGATTCCTTATGCGGAAATAAAGCAAAACCTTGTCTCCTCTTAAAAAAAAGCGAAAAAGTGAAAAGCGAAGTCGCTTAGTCGTGTACGACTTTTTGCGACCCCATGGACTGTAGCCTGCCACGCTCCTCTGTCCATGGGATTTTCCAGGCAAGAGTACTGGAGTGGGTTGCCATTTCCTTCTCTTAAAAGAGACTGTCAATTCAGTGCTAATCCCAGATTGGGCAGTAGGGGAGGTGGGCAGTAAGTATTATCTGTTAAAATATATATATTTGAGTACTTAACTATTCAAAAAATGTAATAATGGTAACTAATAGTTGTTGAATTAGGTGCCAGGTACTTTTCTAAGAGTTTTATGTGTTTTATTTAATTTTCACAACAATCCTATGATATAGTACTTATTATTATCCCCATTTTACAATTCAGCAAACTCAGGCACACGTGGTTAAATAACTTGCCTGAGGTCACAGAATGAATAAGTGGTGGTGCGAGTATTTAAACCTAGGCAAGTCTAACTTCGAATCCTCATCCCTGGCCAAAGACCAGTTGAAGTTGCTTTTGAAATTCAATAGTAGGCAGACCTTGAAGATCTGAAAAAAGGAATATTTAAGAGAAATCTGAGAAGCCGTCCTAAGAAAATAGCTTCCAGCTGGACCAGAATTTAGTAGGCAAGGCCTAGAGCAGTGGGTCTTAAAGCTCGAAAGTATCAGCGTTGTTTGTAAATTTTCACATTCTCAGGCCAGACCCAGACCACCGATCAAAAACTTGCAGAAGTAAATCCCAGCAATCTGTGTTTTAATCTGCCTTCTGGGTGATTCTGGTGCCCATTAAAATTTGAGAATCACTCATGGAGAAGGCAGAGCTGTGCGGAAAATAAAACTCCAGAGAGAAATAGCTGGGAGTGGCAGGGAAAGAAAATAGGCTGAAAAGATTGAGGGTGACAGGTCTAATGGGGGCAGGAGGGGAGGGAGGTAAGGAGGACTGGGAGTAGAATACTTTGTTAAAGAACTCAAACATCAAAGAAAAACACTATTTGTATTTATGTGCTTTAAAAGGCGGAGAATGCAATGGCACCCCACTCCAGTACTCCTGCCTGGAAAATCCCATGGACAGAGGAGCCTGGTAGGCTGCAATCCATGGGGTCCTGGAGGGTCGGACATGACTGAGCGACTTCACTTTCACTTTTCACTTTCATGCATTGGAGAAGGAAATGGCAACCCACTCCAGTGTTCTTGCCTGGAGAACCTCAGGGACGGGGGAGCCTGGTGGGCTGCCGTCTGTGGGGTCACACAGAGTTGGACACGACTGAAGTGACTTAGCAGCTTAGCAGCAGCAGCTTTAAAAGGACAGGGACAAGGAGATTCACTAGATGGATATATGTTAAATGTCAGAGAGAAGAGGGACATCATCCATGTTGCTGTCATTCCTCAGAGAAACAAAGGAAGGTGAAAAGGTGCTTAACTTGGCCTGGGCCTAGTGGGAGGAGGTTTTGTGTAGCTGGAAAGTAGCTAGATGAAATAAAGTTTAGTGGAGAGATGAGAGGGCTAAGAATATGAAAGGGTAGTGATGCCAGTCTGTGCTTTGCACCTGAATCAAGCTAACAATACCATGAACTGCTTTTATGAGATGCCTCAGCCTATGTAATTTAAACTCCAGATTCCTTCACTTGTAATTGTCTAGTTGAATGTCTAAGTTGGGTGTGCTAGATGGACTGAAACCTCTTCTTTGGGTGGGATGGGGATAAAACACTAAAGAAACTAAACAACGTGAAGTGCACAGGGTGACATTTGAGTGAATTGCACACTTACCCCTACAGAAAGGCAGTAAAGAACACATTCATGGTCATCTATCACATAAAACAGGAGCCTTCATTTTGTGTCATTCCACTTGGTAGGGTTTTTCTCTATGTCTGTTTTGTTTGCTCTAAGTTGTGATCATACACTGACAGGTGCTCCTCACTCTTGTGCCTTGTTCTGATTTGTGTTTATTTTTAGCACCAGAAAAGTGCCACTGTAAGCCATGAGATGTCTGGTCTGAATTGGAAACCCTTTGTATATGGCGGCCTTGCCTCTATTGTTGCTGAGTTTGGTAAGAATGTAGAAACCGACATATCTGCTCCTTTAGGGTATAGATATGGGTAATGTTATTTTTGGTAAAAAGTGGAGAAAAAGAAGCTTTCCTATTTGTTTTAAAAACTTGTCTCATACATCAACATGGATCATCCAGAAACCAACACGACACTGTAATTATCCTTCAATTAAAAATAAGAAAAAAACTTGTCCCAATTCTATCAAGTAATATTTTCTGGGAAAGTACTACTACTGCAAGTGACGTTAAGAAAAGTCAAACTTAGGATGCTGTTTTGGTGGTTTAATGATTTAATTTGCTAGGCTTAAGAAGTGTGCATGAAAATATAGAGGAGTTCGGTAAGATAGCGGTTTCTGCTATATTCTTATACTAATGACCTTTCCTGTGTGCTAAGTTGTTCATAAATTTCTTAGTAAGTATTCAAACTCCTTGTTGTCAAACCTCTTTCCCATTTTGGAAGAAAATTGACCAACAAGATCAAACTAGATTCTTCTCTTTTTTATTTTAATTTTGAAGTACTTTTAGATTGTTTTTCATTTTCCAGATCCTCTTTCCTAAATTGTTTGTTGAGTGACCCTACTAGCTTTTCTTGACTTTCTTGTCATGAACTCTGGTGTTATGATATCGGGGTCATCAGTGACCAGAGTTGCATAATCACTTAATCACTGTGTTAGTTTTAGACCTTGAAATAGTCCTTGAAACATTTTGCCAATATAATGACTACTTTGTCTGTGTTGATATAATAAGAGAAAGAAGTTTGGTTAAAGAAATTTTCCTGCTAAACACTGTGCTGGTTAGTCCTGAATTACCCAAGGAACCAGATGAGTAGGCTATTTAG
>NW_011473050.1:22159-22876 GCF_000754665.1 Bison bison bison
ACCCGGAGAAGGTAATGGCACCCCACTCCAGTACTCTTGCCTGGAAAATCCCATGGATGGAGGAGCCTGGTGGGCTGCAGTCCATGGGGTCGCTGAGGGTCGGACACGACTGAGCGACTTCCCTTTCACTTTTCACTTTCATGCATTGGAGAAGGAAATGGCAACCCACTCCAGTGTTCTTGCCTGGAGAATCCCAGGGATGGGGGAGCCTGATGGGCTGCCGTCTATGGGGTCGCACAGAGTCGGACACAACTGAAGTGACTTAGCAGCAGCAGCAGCAGGACTTTACCATTATCTTTCATAATGCTAGAAAACTGTTTCTTATAAACAGATAAAAGAAAAACCCACAAAGCTTTGTAACAGTATTTAAGAGTATGTGGAGCAGCAATCCCATGCTTTCCTATCTTCTTTGCAAAAATTTGAGGAGATTTTATGAGGGGGAAGTAGGGAGACGAGGTGGGAGGTGGGGCAGAAGGAAGAGACAGATAATTGCCAGATTGTATGTTAAGATGAAATTAAAACAACATGTAAGTTATTTTGCATTTATAGTGTGTTAGGTCTATGCTAAAGCACTTTATTATATCACAGTTTCAGTTATACTGTGGGTCAAATCCTGCTGCCTAGATATAGTACGGGAGAAGGCAATGGCAACCCACTCCAGTACTCTTGCCTGGAAAATCCCATGGGCAGAGGAGCCTGGTGGGCTGCAGTCCATGG
>NW_011473050.1:22996-26120 GCF_000754665.1 Bison bison bison
GTAGCGAAGAGTCGGACATGACTGAGCGACTTCACTTTCACTTTTCACTTTCATGCATTGGAGAAGGAAATGGCAACCCACTCCAGTGTTCTTGCCTGGAGAATCCCAGGGACGGGGGAGCCTGGTGGGCTGCCCTCTATGGGGTTGCACAGAGTCGGACACGACTGAAGCGACTTAGCAGTAGCAGCAGCAGATATAGTACATTTCACTTTATCATATACAGCCCTTGTCCTCTAATAGTAATATTTTAGTGAAGATCTAGCTGTTATAAAAAGGACTTTGCCTTATGTTTTAAAAATTACCATTGGCCCGAATCATCCAAAATTTAACTATGACTCTCTGGAAAAACTTATAAATGAGTGTGTTACTTCATAGGAACTTTCCCCGTGGACCTGACCAAAACACGACTTCAAGTTCAAGGCCAAAGTATTGATGTCCGCTTCAAAGAGATAAAATACCGAGGAATGTTTCATGCCTTGTTCCGAATCTATAAAGAAGAAGGTGTATTGGCTCTGTATTCAGGGTGAGAATGGATTCTTTTCTTACATCATGAATAGAAATAATTTTTTTGAGAAGCCATGTAGTTCAGCATTTGATAGTTTGTGCCCTTTATATTCACCATTTCAACTTGTAATTCAATATTTTTTTAACTTTTTGTTTTATATTGGAGTGTTGTGATAGTTTTAGGTGAACACTGAAGGGGCTCAGCCATACATAAACATGTATCCATGTGTCCCCAAACTCCCGTCACATCCATGCTGTCACAAAATGTAATTCAATATTGATGTGCCAATTTATATTTCACTTGCTTGTAAATCTTGAGCTTTGGATTTTGTGTTCATTTGGCTATAAGTGATACTTTTTAAAAACAGATATCTCAGTGTAGGCTTTCTCCTTTTTTCCTGAGAGTCATCCATAGCCACCATGACTAGCAGAGCACCAATTGACAGTATATATTTCTGTGATACTCTTCCTGAGTTGCCAAATCCTGACTTACATTTTTTTTCCTCTTTAAAGAAATACTATTCTGACAGTTTAAACATAACATGAAGAATAAGAGAGAGGGAGACCCATCATTTTTTGGGGGGGAATCATCTTTTGATTATTCATAAATTGGTGGCTTATTGTCCACTGTGTTGTTTAATCTGCTGCCAATTTACTAGTTCACTTCTGCATCTAGGGTCCCAGTTCATTGCTCTGGGAATGGATATCAATTTTATTATTAACTTATGTTGGAATTAATTTCAAAGATAATTTACTTGGGGAAAAATCAAGAATTACATCCTGAAGCAAATGAGTCATGGATCATGTGTTTCACCTTGTTCTTTCATTGGCACAGATAATCACAAGATACTTTTTTCAGATAGCAAGCAATAAAGTCAGAAATATGCATGTTTTGTCATCATTTTAAAATCTTAACTGTTTGAACTGCTGCTGTCTTTCTATTTATAACTGCTGAAGTTTAATTCTGCAATATGGAAGAATCTCAAAGGAGGTATGAGTGAGAATGTCTCCAGTTAATAAGCAGAACTTAAATAGAATGAAATCTTGGCTCTGGTGTCTCCTGGATAAGATTAAAGTTGTATCTGCAACTGCTAGGAATTAAGGTGGATTTAAAAAAAAAAAACTATGAAGCAGTTAATAGTGTATACTTCTTCTGCATTACTGGATTCAATTTGCTAATATTTTGTTAAAGATTTTCGTATCCAAGTTCATGATAGATATTGGGTTGTAGTTTTCCTTTTCTGTACTGTTTTTTTCTGGTTTTGTTATCAGGGTAATACTAGCTACATAAAATAAGTTGAGAAGTGTTCCCTCTTCTGTTTTCTGGAAGAGATTGTGTAAGATTGATGTTAATTTATTAAATGTTTGGTTGAATTCCCTAGTGAAATTATCTGGGCCTAGAGATTTCCTTTTTGGAAACTTTTAAATTATAAATAAAAATGTTTTAGATGTTATGAGAGTATTTGGATTATCTATTTCATATTGATTGAATTTTGGTAGTTCGTGGTTCTCAAAGAATTAATCCATTTCTTCTAAGTTGTTGAATTTATAGCATAAGGTTGTTTATTGTTGTTGTTGAGTCGCTAAATCATGTCCAACTCTTTTGAAACCCCATGGACAATAGCCCTCTAGGCTCCTCTGTCCATGGGATTATCCAGGTAAGAATATTGGCCATTCCCTTCTCCCAAGGGACCTTCCCAACCCAGGGATCAAACCCGAGTCTCCTGCATTGCAGTGGATTCTTTACCACTGGGCCACCATTCCTCTAATGACTGCAGGGTTGTGGTGCTGTTCCCCATGTCATTCCTCATATTGGTGACTTACTGTTTTTCTCCTATTACTACCATAACCCTTAATAGAGGTTTATTAATTTTGTTGACTTTTTTCTGAATAACTTTCTGTTTCATTGATTTTTCTCTATTTTCCTGTTTTCAATTTTATTAATTTATGCCATTTATTATTTACTTCCTTCTGCTTGCTGTTCACTTTGCTCTTTTTTTTTTCTTGTTTTGTGAGGGTAGGAACTTAGCTTATTGATTTTGAGACTCTCCCTCTTTTCTAATGTAAGCATTTTGTGCTATAAATTTCTCTCTCAGCACTGCTTTGACTGCATCCCACATATTTTAAAAGGTTGAAATTTCATTTTCATTCAATTTTATGTGTTTAAAAAATACACCAATGTCACCCAAGGATTGTTTAGAAGTACCATTTAATTTCCAAGTGTTTGTGGGTTTTCCTTACCCTACTGATTTCCAGTTTAATTCCATTATGGTGAGAGAACATACTGTATATAATATCAATTATTTTAAATTTTTTGAGGTTTGTTTTATGACCCAAATATGCTGTCTCGGTGCATGTTCCGTGGATACTTGAAAACAATGCATATTTTGCTGTTTTTATGGAATGAGGCGGGTGATGGAAGTGAATAGGCAGTCTAGATATGTATAATCTGCAAGTATACAATAAGGATAACTTTTTTTTCTTTCTTTCTCTTTGGCAGAATTGCTCCTGCTTTACTAAGACAGGCATCATATGGCACCATTAAAATTGGCATTTACCAGAGCTTGAAGAGATTATTTGTAGAACGTTTAGAAGGTCAGTGTAGACTCCTCATTCTCTT
>NW_011473050.1:26220-28185 GCF_000754665.1 Bison bison bison
CCTGTCAAACAAAAAAAGGCTTCTGGTCATCACAGAGGGAACATGGAACAAACTTGTTGAGAAAATTAATGCTGTCCTCATCTATAAGAGAACTTCAACTATAAGGAATCCTCTAGCTGTGGGTTTTGATAAGCTTTGGTTAGATAGAGTGGTTTTATATATACATAAAATATGGTCATCTTAACCCACATTCAGCATTACCATTGTCTATTTGCTGCTATAGCTTTTTCAGCTAAATACTGTACTAAAATGATTATTTTACTACAGGCCTGAGGCTGTTGCATAGTTGGGGACAGCTGGAGAGCTTTTCGGTTAGTAATGTCCTTTGAATTGCTTTATTTTCTAAATCAGCTTTTTCTGAAGCCTCTTCTTTGAGGATCCTGAAGTATTCTAGTCCTGAAATAATTTCCTCTCACATTTTCTTCACTGGGGTTTACCTAGTTTCTCTTCGTATGTTCTTCATGGTGAGAAGGCATGATGAAGATTGAATTTTAGAGTAATATGCTCTGTGGTTTCTTTGTTCTTTTTTCTAGCTGAGAGAATTTAGTTCCAAATGACTAGTTTTTCACATTTAACTACAGAAATCTTCTGTAAATAAATAGATGCTAGTAGCTATCAAGGTCAATTAAAATTAGTATTTAGGAATTTTTTTTCTATTAGACATAAGATTTTATTTTTTAATACTTGGTTCTGAGTCTTTAGAGTTGATAATTCTCTAGAAAGAGACTTAAAATTTTTTCTTTAGATGTTTGAAGTGATTAAAGTGCTATTTGCACTTTCTGAATTTATATGGAATATTGGCAGTTATATAGAATAATAGGATATATTCCAGTGTATTTTACAAATATTTTAAAATAATCTATGTTTTACAATTTTTTTGTTTCAGTACTCATTTGGAACCTAGAAATATTTGAGTTTTTTTATTTTTATAAGCTTTGTAGTTCATTTCTACAGTCATTTTTCTGACCATGCTTCCCTTCCTCTGATAGCTCAGTACTCTCTTTTCAGAAACTCTCTTCTCAGTGCCTCTTATAAGCAGACCTTTCTTTTCCTTGTTCCTTTTTACAGATGAAACTCTTTTAATTAATATGATATGTGGAGTAGTGTCAGGAGTGATATCTTCTGCTATAGCCAATCCCACCGATGTGCTGAAGGTAAGAAAAGTCTGCTTGCATTGGGTGTATTCAGTGTGAAGGATAAAGAGCATGAGCTTTGTATCAGATTTGGTCACAAATCCCTACTGTGTCACTTGCCAGCTGTAAAACCTTGGGCAGATCACTTAACTGCTTTAAGCCTCAGTTTTCTCATTTGTAAAATGAAGATAATTCAGTATATAATACATAAAGTTGTTAAGAATTAAAGATAATATAGGTAAACTATCATTACACGTGGTAGGTAGTAGATGTTCAATAAATAGTAGTCAGTTTATTATGATATGCTTTAATCCATTGGTCTTCAGACTATAGAGTAAGCAAACCTTTAAATGTTCTTTCCAAGAGCTATGCAATTTTAAGGGAATCAATTTCCAGATCGCTTATTTTCTTTATACCCTTCTCAAAAACTAATCTAAAAATGAACTTATGTTTATAACAACCCTTTCCCCACTTTAAAAGAGAAAGGCATATTATATTCCCCCACCCATCCCAAATCTTAGTATGGTATATCGACCTGTAGTGTAAGCTGGAATATCAAACAAAGGGATACACTGAAATACAGTTTTAGAGAAACCTCCTTTAATGACTAATTGAGGTATCTTAAGTCGATAATGTCGATGTCTTTTCCTGTCCTATCCATAATTCTATTAAGGATGAGATTTGGCTTTAAAATTAAATATTTTGGCTTATGTTGAAATATTCTGAATTCAGGACCAGAACATTATAGGTTAGTGGTACTGAGTTTTTTACAATATAATTGGATTTCTTTCAGTATTTATCAGAACACAGAATGAAACATTTATTTAATTAT
>NW_011473050.1:28285-31110 GCF_000754665.1 Bison bison bison
ATTTAATTATATCAGTAATATTAATGTATATTTTATTTAATCTAATAATATAATTTGATCTAATAGTATCAATCTATATCTTATATTTGAGATAGAGTGGTAAACATTTCCAATTTATTAACTCATTTAAACTTATGATAATTAAAATTACTAAATATATGATTAAAATGTATAAGAAGATCCCAAGTTTTAAAAAATTATTTTAGGGGAAATGTGAAGGAAAAAAAATAGGAGAACATATACTTTATTTATTTGAAACCACAGGTGGCTAGGTTAAGTGGAAAGGGCATCTGTTGTGATTCAGAGAGCTTTGAGAACTGAGAGAGTGACTTGAAAAACACATGAAAGAAACCAGTGGTGGTTGATGAAGAAACTATGAAAATGATATTTCTGGATTAAATTGAGAAAATTTTACCTACAGAATTTTTATATCACTTTAGAGTATACAGACCAAGTATTTTTAAAGATGACTGACTGTATCCTAAAACTCTAAAATATTTGCCATGTAATTATACTCGTTAGAATGTGCTTTTCAGATTCACTTCAGTTTCCTGTCCCTCTGACCTGTCTGGTACAGTTGCAACCACTGACCAATGCTACAGTCTACCTTTTCCTTTCTTATACTTAGGTAGTGCGGAGTGGTGAGTGGTCCTAGGGAGTGGGGGACCAGGGTAGTCACAATCTTATTAGGAGTTATAATCACTGTTGATCTGTTTAATCCTTTCACTTATCCTTAAAGGGTTCTCTCTCTGAACTACAGGCTGCTTTCTTGCCTGTGTGCATGTAGTTCTCTTTTTGCCTGCAATGATTTCCCCCCCTTTCCTCAGGAATTTGTCCTTCAAGACAGCTCAGAAACAGGGTCAGGACTAGGACAATACAAGTGAGATACTCCGCTTGGGTGCAAAATGTAAGGATGTGCCAAAGAAAACCTCAATAATCAAGAGGAAATAACATTTTATGCAATCTTTTTTAAAAATTCAAATGAGTGCAAAAAATTTATGGTGAAACAAAATAGCCATATTTTGTACAATCCATCTCACTTACATTAATCCTGCCCTGTTGGATCCTGTCTTTAGTTATAGTTTTGATGATTGGTTCATTGTAGGTTTTTGTGCATTCATTTTTATTTTTAAAAATATTGCATTGAAATATCATTTATCTGAGTTACTGAGGTTTTTTTACACCCCCCTGCTACATTCTGTGGCTGAGGAAAGTGCCACACTTACCTCGATGTCATCCCAACCCTGCTCAGGAATTACCTCCATAAAGAAGTCCTCTACTTACCATAGGATATTTATGGTTTCAGTTTGTCTTTGTGATAGTTTCTATTTCATTTTAATATGGTTTCGGTTTTATTTCTACACTCTTAGTAGTAGCAGTTGACTTTCCACATAAAAACATATTGCTGTACTGTGACTTACCAAGAACATTTATTAAAACCTAGAGTTGTGCTTCATGAAAGTCAGGCCTGCATTTGGTTCACTCGAATTTAGTGACTGACTACTATGATCTGCGTGTGTGCTCTCAGTGGTGAATTGTACCAGATCTTTCACATGGCCTGGCAATGCTATCTCCCCTTTCTTGTGCCTCTCAGAGGCTACATTGCAGAATACAGTGTCATGCTTTTTACAAGTAAAACTCAATGTGAGGTCTTATGAGCATTAGATTATATTTTAAAACATTTCCTGCCTGCTTTTTACACCTCAATAAACAATGCATGTTCAGTGTAGCAAAAAGTGGAAGGAAGGAAAAACACAAAAGAGGGAAATGCCCATTTGTGGCTTCATCACTTAAACTTAAGCTACCATCAACATTTGGTTTTGCATATGGTTATTTTTAAGTTTACGTATTTTTGATAAAAATGATATGCCATACATACTGCTTTGCAACCTGCTTTTTCTATCTAGCAGTTAATTGTTGACATTTTCAAATATCCACAAATATTATTCTACAATCAAATTTTATGGCTACATACTATTCCATTAAATGGATGTTTCATACTTTATGCAACTAATCCTTTGTTATTTTTGAACATGTAGGTTGTTTCTAGTTTTTCACTAAACTAATCATAGTTTAAATGGATTCTTTTCTACCCTCTCTGAGTACATGTTCTTTTTTTTCCCCCAATTTTCTTCCAACTTCAGAAATGATGGACTTAGTATGAAGAATGTGAGGCTGATGAAAATCATCTTTATAAAATATACTTTGACACAAATAATGCTTTATATACATAGCTTAAGTCATTAATTTCATCATCTGATTTTTTTTGATAATTCCCAAATACTGTTTTCTTTATTTTAAATGAGTGAAACGTTTCATTTTGGTTCTCTGTCAAAACAAAATGTGTACCTCTTCTGCTTTTAGATTCGAATGCAGGCTCAAGGAAGCTTGTTCCAAGGCAGCATGATTGGCAGCTTCATTGATATATACCAACAAGAAGGTACCCGGGGTTTGTGGAGGGTGAGTACTCTTGGAATTATTATTTACACCTGGAATTTGTGAAGAAGACCTTTAATATAAAGGCATAAAATTGTGAATTGTCACCTTATACTATGTAAGATTCTTGATAACCCCAAAAAGATAAGAGGGTAAGAAGCTCCTTATCAACCTTTGAAAGGACCAAAACTTATCAGTTGTTTTTCAGTTCAGTTCAGTTGCTCAGTTGTGTCCGACTCTTTGCTACCCCATGGACTGCAGCACGCCAGGCCTCCCTCTCCATCACCAACTCGCGAAGTTCACTCAAACTCATGTCCATCAAGTTGGGGATGCCATCCAGCCATCTCATCCTCTGTCGTCCCCTTCTCCTCCTGCCCCCAATCCCAATT
>NW_011473050.1:33722-34309 GCF_000754665.1 Bison bison bison
TCTGCCATAACGGTGGTATCATCTGTATATCTGAGGTTATTGATAGTTCTCCTGGCAGTCTTGATTCCAGCTTGTGGTTCATCCAGCCCGGCATTTTGCATGATGTTCTCTGCATATAAGTTAAATAATCAGGGTGACAATATACAGCCTTGACATACTCCTTTCCCAAATTGGAACCAGTCTTGTGCTCCATGTTCAGTTTTAACGATTGCTTCTTGACCTGCATACAGGTTTCTCAAGAGGCAGGTCAGGTGGTCTGGTATTCCCATCTCTTGAAGAATTTTCCACAGTTTATTGTGATCCACACAGTCAAAGGCTTTCGCATAGTCAATAAAGCAGAAATAGATGTTTTTCTGGAACTCTCTTGCTTTTTCAATGATCCGGCAGATGTTGGCAGTTTGATCTCTGGTTCCTCTGCCTTTTCTAAAACCAGCTTGAACATCTGAAAGTTCACGGTTCACGTCTTGCTGAAGCCTGGCTTGGAGAATTTTGAGCATTACTTTCCTAGCGTGTGAGATGAGTGCAATTGTGCGGTAGTTTGAGCATTCTTTGGCATTGCCTTTCTTTGGGATTGGAATGAAAACTGA
>NW_011473050.1:34447-35173 GCF_000754665.1 Bison bison bison
CTTTGGCTGCAAAGAATATAATCAGTCTGATTTCATTGTTGACCATCTGGTGATGTCCATGTGTAGAGACTTCTCTCACGTTGTTGGAAGAGGGTGTTTGCTATGACCAGTGCGTTCTCTAGACAAAACTCGATTAGCCTTTGCCCTGCTTCATTCTGTATTCCAAGGCTGAATTTGCCTGTTACTCCAGGTGTTTCTTGACTTCCTACTTTTTCATTCCAGTCCCCTATAATGAAAAGGACATCTTTTTTGGATGTTAGTTCTAAAAAGTCTTGTAGGTCTTCATAGAACCATTCAACTTCAGCTTCTTAAGCGTTACTGGTTGGGGCATAGGCTGGGATTACTATGATATTGAATGGTTTGCCTTGGAAATGAACAGAGATCATTCTGTCGTTTTTGAGATTGCTTCCAAGTACTGCATTTCGGACTCTTTTGTTGACCATGATGGCTACTCCATTTCTTCTAAGGGATTCCTGCCCACAGTAGTAGATATAATGGTCATCTGGGTTAAATTCACCCATTCTGGTCCATTTTAGTTCGCTGATTCCTAGAATGTCGACATTCACTCTTGCCATCTCTTGTTTGACCACTTCCAATTTGCCTTGATTCATGGACCTGACATTCCAGGTTCCTATGCAATAGTGCTCTTTACAGCATTGGACCTTGCTTCTATCACCAGTCACATCCACAACTGGGTATTGTTTTTGCTTTGGCTCCATCCCTTCA
>NW_011473050.1:36548-36781 GCF_000754665.1 Bison bison bison
TTTGCTTTTTTGCATTTCTTTTCCATGGGGATGGTCTTAATTCCTGTCTCCTGTACAATGTCACGAACCCCCATCCATAGTTAATCAGGCACTCTATCTAAACAGATCTAGTCCCTTAAATCTATTTTTCACTTCCACTGTATAATCATAGCGGATTTGATTTACATACCTGAATGGTCTAGTGGTTTTCCCCACTTTCTTCAATTTAAGTCTGAATTTGGCGATAAGGAGTT
>NW_011473051.1:0-516 GCF_000754665.1 Bison bison bison
AAATGACAGAGCAAAATCTAAAAGTGTGCAAGTTAGTGACTCCCTGGAGTCCCCGAGGCTGGCTCCACTACTGGACATCCCAATAAGCTGAGTCAATAAGTTCCTTTTTAAATACATGTTTAAAATTTTAATTGTGTTTAAAAAACATAAAATTTACCACCTCAGCCATTTTTAACAATGCAGTTCAATATATCAAGTATATTCATATATATATATACACACACACAAAAGATTTTTAAATCTTTTCCTCATAAATCTGAAACTCTACATTTCTTTTTTTCTAGGTTATTTAGGTTTGCTTTTATTGAATTCTGATGCATGTAATTCAAAGAGTTCAGATCACAACATTTGAAAAGGTACAAGTGTAAGAATTTAAAAAAATTTTAATAATATTTTATCTTTTTTAATTTATAAAGATTTTATTAAATGATTGAATTCAGTCTTTTTGTTTTAAAGTCTATTTTGTCTTATATAAGTATTGCTACTCCAGCTTTTTTTTAATTTCAATTCTCATGG
>NW_011473052.1:0-883 GCF_000754665.1 Bison bison bison
AATGGATTAAAGATCTAAACATAAGACCAGAAACTATAAAACTCCTAGAGGAAAACATAGGCAAAACACTCTCCGACATACATCACAGCAGGATCCTCTATAACCCACCTCCCAGAGTAATGGAAATAAAAGCAAAAATAAACACATGGGACCTAATTAAACTTAAAAGTTTCTGCACAACAGAAGAAACTATAAGCAAGGTGAAAAGACAGCTTTCAGAATGGGAGGACATAATAGCAAATGAAGCAACTGACAAAGAATTAATCTCAAAAATATACAAGCAGCTCATGCAGCTCAATCCCCCCCAAAATAAATGACCCAATCAAAAAATGGGCCAAAGAACTAAACAGACATTCCTCCAAAGAAGACATACAGATGGCTAACAAACACATAAAAAGATGCTCAACATCACTCATTTTCAGAGAAATGCAAATCAAAACCTTGATGAGGTACCATCTTACTCTGGTCAGAATGACTACTCTCAAAAAATCTACAAGCAATAAATGCTGGAGAGGGTGTGGAGAAAAGGGAACCCTCTTACACTGTTGGTAGGAATGCAAACTAGTACAGCCATTATGGAGAACAGTGTGGAGATTCCTTAAAAAACGAAATAGAACTGCCATACGACCCAGCAATCCAACTGCTGGGCATACACACTGAGGAAATCAGAACTTAAAGAGACACATATACCACAACGTGCATCACAGCACTGTTTACAATAGCTAGGACATAGAAGCAACCTAGATGTCCACCGGCAGACGAATGGATAAGAAACCTGTGGTACATATTCACAATGGAATATTACTCAGCTATGAAAAATAATGCATTTGAGTCAGTTCTAATGAGGTGGATGAAACTGCAACCTATTATACAGAGTGAAGTA
>NW_011473053.1:0-2063 GCF_000754665.1 Bison bison bison
CCCGGGTTCGATCCCTGGGTTGGGAAGATCTCCTGGAGAAGGGAAAGGCTACCAACTCTAGTATTCTGGCCTGGAGAATTCCATGGACTGTATAGTCCATGGAGTTGCAAAGAGCTGGACACGACTGAGAGATCTTCACTTTCACTTTAGTGACTAAACAATGACAACAGTGATGCTGTTACAGATTACCACAGGCTGGGGCTTAAAACACCAGAAATTTATTCTCTCGCCGTTCAGGAGGCTAGAAGTTTGAGATCAAGGCGTCCATTGAGTCACACTCCCTCTGAATGGTCTATGAAAGAATCTATTCCGTGACTCTTTTCTACCTCCTTGTGGTTATCGGCCATCCTTCCAGTTGTCTTATAGTCGCATCACCCCAGTCTCTGCCTATGCCAGCTCATGGTCTCCTTCCCTTTGGTCTCTACGTCTCTGTGTCTCCAGACCTCCCTCTCCTTATAGGAATGTCAGCTAATGGATTTAGGAACCAGCTTATTCCTGTATGACTTTGTCTTGATGATATCAGAAAATAACCTATTTCCCGTAAGCTCACATTCATTGTTTCCAGGTGGAAATTAGTTGGAAAGGGGGCACTACACCGGGGACTTTCACTTAATCTTTCCATACCCTCAGTAATTTACTGACCATTTCTCCCATCATGTCTATCACACAATGACAAGAGATTCTTTTTAGGGAAGTAGTGTGCACTTGTGGAAGTATGTATCCACATTTGTGATTCCAGAACCAGTTTGGAAGATGGAGAAGTAATTTGTTTCCCCTTCCACAATACAAATCAAATTCACTAATAATGTCTATGGTTGGATGCTTGCTGCAAGAGTGACAATAAGCATAAGATTGCATGCTACAAAACTACAGTTTGGGTTTCTATAAACCAATCCAACATATATGTTGCATTATTTAATATAAATAGTAGATATTTCAGAGATGATCACTTTTGAAAAATAAAATGTCTGTCCTTTAAATAGAAATAACCCTACTGAGCCATAATCAGTGAAATAGTTTGAAGTATTTTTCCAGAATAAGAATTCATCCAAACATTCCCCCTAGGTCCCCAGTGCATAAACATAAACCCAAGGCCAGGGTAATGAGATCAGTCTCTGGCTACTTCAAGTAGCTCCCTAGGTATTTAAAACAGTTTAGAAACTGAATACACAGTTCAGTGAGCCCTGTTCAGTTTCTCTGAATCCTACAGAGATGAAAGCATACCAGTAAGTTTATCACTATTTACAGCTAATCAACAATAAGCTTTAAGGTTAAGTTCAGTAAATAGAATGCTCTTAGTTATAGCCTCCTTCTGCTGGAGGCTTTTATATCTCTCTACTCGGTTCAGTGAAGTCAGCTTTTGGTAGTCCATGTGCTCCCATGGGAAAAGGTGTACCTCCCATTAACAAAAACTTTACTACCGCCACTAAAATGAAAAAAAAAAAAAAAAGCAACACAGAAAACAAATCAAGGAATACCCCTTGGGCTAATCCTTTAGTAGGCTCCCTTGGGGCATCTTTGTATTTAATGATGGATTGTTCTGCCACACTACAGGACTGAGAAAAATCCATCCTTTCTTTCAGCCCAAACCACCTACACTTCAGTAATAGCTTTACACAAAGGAAATAGAGAATTTTTACATGAAAATTAAATATCCAAGTAAAAATTCTAGTAGAAGTTCCCCCAAACAACAGCTAGGTGTCAAGCCACACCTTCAAGGAAAGGTGTAAATTTGAAGATTTAAGAATGCCAGAATTCTCCTCATCTTTGGTTAATCAGATTCATTTTTCTAATCAAGCATTCAGAGAGAACCAGGTAGCTCAGATGACTCAGACTGGCCTATGCAGAAGAAATTTCCTTGGTACTTTCAGAAGAGAAACACAGCCAATTTGAGTGAGAGCATAGACTCACATGCAATGCAGGAATCTGCCTGAAATGCATGAGGGGTGTGTTCAATCCCTAGGTCAGAAAGAGCCCCTAGAGGAGAGCATGACAATCCACTCCAGTATTCTTGCCTGGAGAATCCCATGGACAGAGGAGCCTGGCAGGCTGCAGTCCATGGG
>NW_011473053.1:2897-3461 GCF_000754665.1 Bison bison bison
AAAATCAAAAGATTTTTGGACTTTCTACATTTACTTTACATAAATGTAAAGTTTATAAAATATAATATATTTTCACTTTTGAATTACATATGCAAAGAATCAAGATTTTTAGCACTTAGAGCCACTAAGTGTTAATCCGATCAGCATTGAAGCCATGGTAAAGAAATTGCTTACCATGTGAACAACAGAAGCATTGTTAAGATATTTGAGGAATAGGATATGAGCTCCAGAATCTGGGGGTTTGAAGTTGAATGATTCTTTCTACAAACAAAGGCCCTTACCCATACATAGGTTCTAGGAGAAGCCTCCTGTTTGTCTGCAGCAGGTTAGTGGGGGGCCTGAAAGGAGACTTTCAGAATAGTTTCCAGAGAGCAGATGCTAGCTAGTGAGCCCTGTTTACCAGGCCATAGCAGGTCTGCCAAGCAGAAAGACCCTGTGGAGAGGCTGTGGGTTGGAGACTCACGGCTGTAGTTGTTCTGAGATGGTCCAGAGCTCCAGAGATGCCAAGCAGACACCTGCTTCCAGCATTGAGATTAGGAGAGAAATCAAGCAAACAAACAGCCC
>NW_011473053.1:3561-5953 GCF_000754665.1 Bison bison bison
CCTTGAAATACCACATGCCTCTTTAAACAAAGAGAGGCTTCAGTCTTCATCCTGGGCTCTTGCCTGAGTCTGTATTAGACAAGTATGGAAATCCAGTTCAGGATTTTACTTCCACTGTCATGGACTGAAGTATTAACTCGGAGACTTGGCCCAGCCAGACAACTAGATATCTGCTTGAACCGGTGCATTCACTTGAAATAATTTAGTAGTGGGGGTTCTCATCTCAGGAAGCATGGGTAAATCCTAGACTAGTGGTCCTTGTCATTCCTAAATGGACTGCATATCTCCTGCTGCCGGGCCTTCATTAACAAACTCTGAATAAACTGAAGGGGAATAAACCTCTTGCCATGCACACATGTACTCACAACCTCTTCTGCTTTCATCTCTTGCCTCCTGGGATCCTCACCTCATGATGGGTTCTTTGAACAGTATTTCCCTTAGTGTCTTTTTACTCCAACAACACATTTCCTTCTTTCAGCTCTACTCTCTTCAATTCCTCTTTCTTTGCTTCCCAACTGTACAGTGTCATCAACTTCCACAGAGTTCTTTTTGTTTCCTCTGTCTACAATGACAATTCATGCTCAAAAATAGAGCTCTCCCATTCCCAACGTTTGTCCTCCCCTCCCAATATAAGCAACCATAAATAACAAACCATGCCATCATAGACGAGGAGATCAGGGCATGAGTGATTCACAATGCCATATCCAGACTCAAAGGACTAGACAGCTCCATTTCAAAAAGGACCATAAGAAGGAATAGACATGAGCAGTGGGCTAGAAGGAGGCCTGAGTTTGGTGCTTGTTGGATGATCTTGACAATTTCATGATAGTTCCCTACACCTTTGTCTTCCCATCTGGTAAAAAAAAAATGTACAGACATAATAGAAATGTTAGTTACCTGTACATTTCATGGAAAACTCATAATTCAGTTGCACAAAAGAAAAATTTTACAAAAGGCTTAAAGAACTCCATAAATCCCTCTCTGGAAAAGCAGAAAGTGTATTGAACATTGGGGGATGAGGCTGCCAAATTGTGGCCCATGAATCTGTCTTTGACCCTTTTCTTTTCTCACTCCATTCTCTCATCATGAAATATGTCATAGCTAAAATATCTATCTATATGCTGATAATTTCCAAATCTGGATCTGTGAGACTGACCTCTCCACTGAACTCTGCACTTATGTATCCAATCACATACTTCCTGAAGATCTCTTACACACTTGGATGTCTAAATGACATTTCATATTTAATTTACTCTAAATCCCCCCTTCCCTTATTCCCTAATTCATAAAGAACCATTATCCATCCAATTATCATAGTCAAAACCATGAAGGTTAGCATCTCCCTCACTACCACATCCATCCATTCTACCTCTGTAACATAAGCATATGTCCCTTCCTCTCCATCCCCATTGCCATCACTGTAGCCTTGAACATCATTATTTCTCACTTGTATTACTTCCAAAGTCTCCTAACTGGCCATGAAAGCTCACCTTTGTTCACAGTCTTCTGTATACTGGTCACCATGCTTTCCTCTACCACTATTCCACTCCTGTTTCCCACTGCCACCAAATACCTACCAGTGTCAGCAACTGAGTCAGACCTCTATATGCATATTCCCATTTCATTCTGACAACAAGCCTTTTCCATATACATTATTATTGTCACCATTTTACGAGGAGGAAATTAAGGCTCAGAGAAAGGTAACTTATTCAAGAACAAACAACAGCTCATTTAAATTCAGTTGCAGATCTGTCAGACTCCAAAGTCTATGTCTTTCCCACTGCACAACACTGTGTCCATTTTTTATTCATTACATCTAGGTTTTTTCATAAGACTCATTCAGTTCTCCTCTCCCTACCAAACTGTGTTTTAGCATCATGTCATTCTGGGTTTCTAAAATACATCTAGTACTAAGCAACATGTCTGGCATCTAGCAGGTGTTCAATATATAATCACTGAATAACAATAATGACTGGCTGAAATCCACTAAGAAATGTTCTCCAGCAATTCACACATCTCATTTTTTTTTTTCACTTCATATCCTCACTAGGGCACCACTTCACATATTGTGCCCACGTGAGGCCTGGTTTGGAGTTATAACCTGGGACAATGCATCAGACTAATTTCATTGATTCTTCCCCCACTTTCCTTATGATGGTCCAAGGTACTTTTCAACCTGTTGGGTTTGTATGCCTAGTAAAACCTTTTCTCATTCCTAGCATAGCCAAGAATGTGGCTGAGATGGCAGGAATGGGGTGCGGGACATGAAGGCTGACTTGCCTCTATGCTTTCCAGCTAAGAGGGCACATCTCTGTGCCCCTCAGAACTAGGCAGAGACAATCAGGCTAACCCAATATACATTTTTGACCAATAGAATTTGGCCAAGAGCCAG
>NW_011473053.1:6053-7091 GCF_000754665.1 Bison bison bison
TTTTGTTTAATGATGCAGTACACGCTCTTGGCACTTGAACTCTAATAAGGACTGTAGGGGCACTTGGCATCACTCGTTCTATCAAAAGGTTTTGACAACTAGAAAGCAAACAAAAGGACAATTTAAATGTAACATCACATCCACTCAGGCTGTCACTCAAGTGCCTACCAGCGATCTGACACCTAATCAATAGAATTATGGTTCACTGAAGTCAGATCAATGGCTTCACAAAGTTTCAAGCAGTAGCAGCAGAATAGCAAACTTCATGTCTCCTGTCTATTATTACAGAGGAGGTAATCACTGTCTGGCTTCTCTCAGTGCCAAAGCAAAGACTCTGGGACTCCAATTGAGACGACTGGGCACACCATGCCATTTTCTTCTTACCCATGACTAAAGCAACTTAGCATGCACGCAGACACGAGGAGCCACTACAAGAGTGTAAGTTCCTAGAGAAAAAAAGACTACTTTTGAAGCTTGCTCACTCCACTCCAGTATTCTTGCCTGGAGAATTCCATGGACAGAGGAGCCTGGCAGGTTAAGTCCATAGGGTCACAAAGAGTCGGACACGACTAAAGCAACTTAGCATGCACGCAGACACGAGGAGCCACTACAAGATTGTAAGTTCCTAGAAAAAAAAAAAGACTACTTTTGAAGCCTGCTCTATCTTGGAGGGTTTCAAATGCCTCCTGGTTAATTTACCCCCTGTACATTCGAGTTCATTTGACCATGAGAACCTGTGAGAGGCTTATCTTTTCAATTAGCAGAAGACCCGGCCTGAATTGCCACTTCCTGTCCTTTTCCACTACTTCATAGCCCCAAAAGCTAACTTTGGGGAGTGTCAATTTTTCAGAAGTTTCTGCAGAGGAGTATAATTGTTTGACTAGCTTAATAGGGACTGTAAAAATATAAATCACCCAAAAAATTAAATGAGGAAAGAGCACAATCTCCATATGCCCCCAGTGAAAGGGAAACTTACCCGGAGTTCACATGCACGCATGCACCAGGGGCCTACTAAGGTTGAAAAGGCTCTGGTTACTG
>NW_011473053.1:7458-9009 GCF_000754665.1 Bison bison bison
TTTTTTTTTTTTTTTTTCACTTGGAGGGACCCAAATTCTATTTATAGTTCTCAAGTCACAGACCTAATGGGGTTAACTAGGTTCCACTGTTAGCTCAAGGAAGATCTTAATTTCAATCACAGCTCACTTTCAGGGCCTGCTGTCTCTGGAAGTGGAAGTGGAGCCCCACCCTGCTGAATCTCTAGGGGGCTGCACCCACAGGCACAAAAGCCCACTTAGCCAAGGCTGAGAAGATTCTGTTTCTTGCTGCCTTGGGCAGAGAAGTCCTGGGAAAATGAAACATTGGAGGATCCACAGGCCAAATAGTTTTTGTTGAGGGACTTGCCTAATGGCATTCAACTAGGATGCCATTGCCCAAGGGAGCCTCCAAACAATGCCTTTGCTCTGAGCATTTGAAAAACAAAGAAATGAATATTGTGGACTTCTCTGCTAAGACATACAATAACAAAGAGAAGCATCTAGTGGCAAGAGTGAAGGATGCATTAATTTAGTATTCATTTTTCCAACAATCCTGTTTTGAGGTCCTGCTATATGCCAGATATTAGATTTAAACCAGCATCATGCAGTCCCATCTTTAAATTTCCAGAACCCTCAGACTCAGTTTCCCCCTAGAACAATGACAGTAATGCAGGTATGAGTCACTGAGGTACCATGGAATTTGATCTATCAGAAATGAGCCTCTAGATAATGTGAACTGGTAATTTATTTAACATAAATTTATTGATTGTTGACTTTGCACAAAGAATTGAACTAAGCACAGTGACCAATGGGAATGTGGTGGGAGTAGGACACATAGGAAAAGGAAGGCGTGTTTTCTCCTCTCAGGTTGATTCAAATAACAGTGGGGATGAGAGAAAACAATGAGAAACAAAGTCCAGTATTAACTCATTTGGCTCTGTTTCAGCTGCAACTGAACAAGGCCACTTTGTGTTTTAAATTTATTTATACATTCACTCACTTGACATTATTTGAACACCTGTGCACTCAGCACAATGCTAGGCAACCAAGGAATGTAGAAATAATGGCTTATATAATAACAGCAAACGCTAATTAAAGAGCTACCAGACCCCATGATAAATTTACAGGTTCCTTTGCATCACAAGATCACCACAGTTCAAATGATCTGTTGTGTAATAATGTATAGAAGTTGTTTTATTTTTTTATTTTTTAATTGGAGGAAGATTATTTTACAATGTGTTGGTTTCTGTCATACACAGAGGTCGTTTTAGGTACAAGGAAGAATACCATTCGATAGTTAATAGTGCCATATATGTAGCATAAGTGAATAAACAGTCCTTGAGAAGTATGATCTTAAGAAACATTATTATTTTACCATTGTTTTGTTATAATTGTGTTATTATACTCATTGTAATGATAGCAACAGGTAGAACCATTCGTTAATGTGCCAAATACTCTACCAGTGTGTTTCTATGCATTATCGCTTTCATTGAGCACAACCAGCTCATGAAGTATTATTATCCCTATTTTACAAAGAAGGAAACTGAGGCACAAGGGGGAAAATAACTTGCCCAGGACTCCACAATAAGAGGC
>NW_011473053.1:9109-10653 GCF_000754665.1 Bison bison bison
AGGGGCACAGAGTCGGACACGACTCAAATGACAGCATACACGCATACCTTGTACCAGGAGTAGTGGTGAGGTCTGTCTTCTGAAGTTTGGTGGAGTACAGAAATTAGAAATGTACATAGGTAAGTTGTGGGCAGATCATAGAGATCCTTCAGTGGCAGGTTAAGAAGCTTGGCATTTAAGGAGACTTTTCCTTGGAAAGGCAGTGAAAATGATAATGATATTAATAATAAAAAAGAAAGTGAAATGGGGATTAGAAGGGAAACACATTCTGGTTTTATTTTCTTCCTGGTTATTGTCACAGGCATGGGAGGCTGTATGAAAAGAGCACAAGAAAGAACAAATGTTAAGGCCTCAAGTCTCCTTTTCTTGGTTAGTATATGGTGTCCATTATGAAGTGTTTAAGAGGAAAAATTCTCAGATAAGGCTGGCCAGGTATCAGTGAAAGGACTACTATAAATCATAACACTTACATAGATGAGCATTTATAATGACAGCTACTTTTCTGTGGTGGACACAGAGGTTTGCCGACTGAATCCTGCTCCAAGGCCTTGCTGACCAGCTACAGCGGGTGTGGTCAAAGCAGGGTGACAAGACCCAACCATTTTGAACCAACAAGGGACTCTGGGGCCCTCCTATGGGCAACAGTCTTTCCTTATTTCCCTGAACAGTTGACCAAAGCTTTGTCTGCCCTGCTGTAATTTGACATCTCCAATTGCTGTAATTTCTGCCCTGCCTAATTCTGTTCCCTCTCCCTTCCTTTCACATTAAGGATTCACCTTAGGGATCCTTTCCTGTTTATACTTAATGAACAACTCTGTCTCCAGTTGCTTAACTGTATAACAGACTCCTTTATGTGCTTTCCTCAAAAATGACCTTACAAGATAAGGACATTTATCAGCTTCACTGCACAACAGAGGAAACTGAGGCTTGGGGAGGATAGCTAACTTAATCCCATTTACACACTTAGGAAAAGCCATGTCTAGAGAAAGCAATTCTTGGCAGGGAAACTGTTCCCCCATTTACCATTCCCAACCATAGCCTATCTTCATGCATTTGAGTACCAAAAACCATGTTGCCATCGGCCAAGACTTCTAACTCAAAGTTACCTCTGTAAGATTCACAAGAGACAGAGAATTGTTACCACTGTTCCTCTCTCAGAGTTACCAGTCAAACACATTCACCTTATGTAGTTTTCCCATTTTGATTTAGGCTGTCTACATGCGTGCATGTGTGCCTGCTAAGTCACTTCAGTCGTGTCCAACACTTTGCGACCCCGTGGACTGTAGCCTACCAGGCTCCTCTGTCCATGGAATTCTCCAGGTAAGAATACTGAAGTGGGTTGCCATGCCCTCTTCCAGGGGATCTTCCCAACTCAGGGATAGAACCCCCATATCCTGTGTCTCCTGCGTTGGCAGGTAGGTTCTTTACCACTAGCGCCACCTGGGAAGCCCCAGGCTGAATACTGCTACTGCTTCTGCTAAGTCACTTCAGTCATGTCCGATTCTGTGCGACCCCATAGACGGCAGCCCAACAGGCTCCCCCGT